>NC_063173.1:61370949-61606710 GCF_023159225.1 Perognathus longimembris pacificus | reverse complement strand
GAGAAGAGCAGGATGTGCCAGCTGTCCTGGGCTGGCCAGTGATGCTTCAACCCCTCCGCAGGTTCTGGACTTTTGAAGCCCCCATGGGCTGCTCAGGAAGGACTGCTGCCCTTCCCCACTGCAGCCAGGAGATGATTCCTCGGGACCAGCGCTGCTAGTGAGTGGCTTTGATCCCCAGGGAGGTCCCATGTCTCCAGAGTGCAGACAAGTGTGTGTGTGTGTGTGTGTGTGTGTGTGTGTGTGTGTGTGTGTGTGAGGTTTGCAGGGTGAGGCTTGGCCAACCTAGGGCCCCTCAGCTCTTGTACTTGTCATCAGAGACTTGGGTTGCGGGCTCCATCTGTGGGAGGTGGAAGACTCCAGGCGCTGGGTACTAGTATAGAATAGCAGTGGAGTCTGAGGCTCGGCACAGAGCCCTGTGAGAATCCATCCTCAGCACAGCCCATGTCATCCAGGCTTGCTCAGCTCTCCTTGAGGTCCAGCTTAGGTCGAGGGTCCTGTGTCCTTGGAAAGGTCCCCGGACACGCTGTGAGGAATCTGGATGACAGCTCAGGGCTACCCGGAGACAATCAGCAAGGAGAAGGGGTGGAGTCTGTAGCCAGCCCATGTGGCTTGCTGAGGAAGGAGGCAGAGGAGTTTCCAAGGAGGTGGAGCAGACCCCTGTGTGTGCCAGGAAAGACAGCAAGCCTTCTTGGAGTACAGTGTGTAGAGGCCCAGGGCAGAGAGCAAGAAGGCGGTGCCACTTGCAGAAGAGGCCAGAGCTGTTCCCAGCTGTGGGTCTTGCAGCGCTCCTTGGAGCTTGTCTGCCGGCCTGGCCTGGGATGGCTTGGCACTGGTGGCACAGCTCAAAGGTGCTCGAATTGGCAAATCCTGGTGTCTGCCAGGACTTTAAGCCACGTAGGTGGGTGAAGAAGACCATGGGAGCTGCTGGCCTTTCTTGAGACTCTGTTTGCCACCCATGTGCCTCCAGTGCCATCTCGGGGCTCATAAACACCTGGCTGGACCGCCGCCCGCAGGACTTCTTGGAAGCTGCCCAGCATCCGTGCCTCCAACGCCTCCGGGCTCAACTGCGGCTCCATATGTGTGGCTCCGAGCTGGAGCGCCATGTCTCCCATCTCCTGGCGCAGTTGGGGATCCAGGAATCCATCCCGGGCGAGGCTACGGGTGCGGGGCCTGCGTCAGAGCCGTGGGCTGGGCAGGGCGGATGGTGCAGGGCACCCCGGGAGCAGGCTCCCAAAGGAGCTCTGGGCCGGGAACGAGACAAGCATGGGCCCCGGCAACCTCTTCTCTAGGAGATGGGGAAGAGGCCATGCAGGGAAACCCAGGGGGAGGGTGTTGTGGGATTCCTCAAAGCCTGGGCACAGAGCAGTCGTGGAGAAGATCCTGTCTCCTCCTGCAGCTCCGGCAGCAGCCGCCCTGGTGGCTGTGACCCCGACTCGCGAGCTGGCTTCCGCTCCCAGCCGGAGGGTGGCCCTCTGCACGCTGGGTGGAACAGCGACGGCTGCCCGAGCGCAGGCCCCTTCAGCCTTGAATCCGGCTGGCAGGCGTCTGGGAGCCCAAGCTGCGTGTGTGGATGAAGAGCCACGGGCCACGCCGGCTCTGCTGCCTAGGCCTGAAGGGGCACGAGCAGCCCGCGGGGAGGCGTCATCATCCCCCACTTGGGCTTCGGAGCTTAGTGGCCAGGGACCAGCGGCGGCCGGTGCTGAGCTGGAGCCCTCCTGCTCCGGGGCTCCGGGGTTGAGTGGAGGAGAAGCAGCGGTGCGCTCTGGGGAGATGCAGCCCTGCTTCAGCTTGTTACCTGTGCTCGGGGCCCAGCCTGCCCCAGAAGCCATCGCTGAGGCAGAGCCAGCGTCCACCTTGGCTCCCCTTCTAAGCGCTAGATCTTCATTCTTCACTCCTGAGCTGGAGCTGCTCATGTACTTAGCGCTGCTGCTCTTTGACCTGGGAGCTCCGGCTGCGCTGCTCTGTGGACTCGCAGTACTGGCTCTGCTGCTCTGTGCCATGCAGGCTCTAGGCTCCCGTGTCCCATCGGAGCCAGCGTCCCCCATGGCTCGGGGCCCCGGTGCTGATGGAGCTCCAGCATGGAGTGCTGCCGACAGGGAGCCGTGTGCCAGCGGGGCTCCCATGGTCCCTTGCAGCCAGCCGGCCTCCAGTGGTGTGCCGGCAGTGGACCTGATCCAGATCCTGGCGCTGCTTGTCTTCCGAGGACCCGAAGGCATGCTCTCAGATGTGGGAGTTCGCTTTCTGATGCTCCATGCGTTGAGATCATTCAATTCTTGTGCCCAATCAGAGTCACCTACCAGCTTGGCTCTGGTGCACAGTGCTCAGGGAGCATTGGGAAGTAGCGTTGACGATGAGGCCAGTTTGCCCTCGTCTCCTCCTCTCAGTCTTCAAGACCCGGACTGCAGTGCAGACCTGGAGGTGCTTCTCTCCTTAAGTGTGTTGTTTTACCGTTTTGGAGCACCAGCTGTGGCGCTCTTTGTGGTTGGATTTCCGGCCATGGTTCTTGTCGTGGTGAGAGCTATAGCCTGTCACGCGGGCTTGGAGCCATCGGCCACCTGGGCTCAGGTGCGCAGTAGAGATGAAGCTCCATCCTCCAGGCCTGCCGTGAAGCCACGATCTAGCTCTGCTCCAGGATTCAGTGTCGGAGACGCAGCTCCCAGGGCAGAGCTGGACCTCTTTCTGCCCGCGGCTGCGGTGCTGGCTCTGGTCCAGACACCCATTCTGGCTTTGTGTGTGGGAGGAGCACTCGCTATTGTGCTCCTCCTTGTAAGAGCCCCAATTTCCCAGACTCCATCTGGGAGTGCTCAGCTGGGGCCACATTCCAGCATGGTTTCGGGGCTCAGGCGTGAGGACACAGCAGCCTCCGGGGCCAAGAGGGAAGGCCCGAGAAGCTCGACGCCGGTGTCGGGCCTGCTTTGCACCGCAGCGGGCAATGCCTGTGCTCCAGGGCTCGCTCAGGACAGCGCAGCTGCCTGGAGCCCTCAGCACGAGTCCCATAACTGCCTGGCCACGGTGAAGGAGCAGGCTCCCTGCGCTTCTGGCCATTCGGACCGGGATTGGGCAGCAGTTCCTGCCCAAGAAGCTTGCCACCATCTTTTGCTGGGCAGAGAGATTGTGCGCAGCCGGAAGGAGCCTCCTGCCCTGACTGCAGTTCCCCAGCTGATATCGGAGCAGCTCCCCAGGATGGATGTGGTGAGGGGCTGGGCAGGGGCTGCATGTGGGGGGTTGGGTTTCCTGTGCCCTCTGCTGCCCAGGACCACGCTTCCTACCCCTGGAGCCCAAGGATTGTTGCCCCAGCCCCAGCTCCGGCACACCTGGCCCCTGTCTGTCTAGGACCATTTGGTTAAGTGCGATCCCTAAAGAGACGAGGCCTGCTCCCCTGCCATGAAATGTGTGCAACGAAGCGGTGGAGCAGAAAGAGTGGCAGGCAGGATAGAGCTCAGCCTAAAGTACCAGGAGCCGGTGGTCTCCACACTCCGTCGGGAGGCCCCTGATGTGTCACTGATGGGAGCCAAGGCCAGGGACGGGAAAGGGCACCAGTTCTTGTGGTAGGACCTATGCCGGTGTCCTTAACACACACGTGCTGGCAGGGCCTGGGCGAAAGAAGGTTTTTCTGGAGTCAGGAAGGCAAGTGGGAGGACTGAGCGCACTTGGGGAAACACCACTGTCTCCTTCCTACCTTAGTTCCCTTGGAGTCTCTGTGGGGGTGGTGTGCTGGGCGGTCAGCACAGCAGATCCAGAGAATCCCAGAGCCTGGAGTGTCCTCCTTCCTGCTCTGAGCTCCATAGCCATGTGTCTGTGGTGTAATGTGTGTGTGTGTGTGTGTGTGTGTGCGCGCGTGTGTGTGTGTGTTCCTTCTTTGGTGTGGGGTCCATTCTCTCCAGGTGCCCCCGTGCTGTGGGAGGCCCTGTGCGGATGCAGGCTGCCTGAGCCGTCTGCTCGGATTGGGGTGGGGGGAGCCCTGGGCTCTGACCATCACCCTGCCAACCCTACAGGCGATGAGCAAGGGCCTCGTGCCCTATCGGAGAATCTTCCCGAATGACTCTCTCCTGATTCACGTGGACGACGACAACGTGCAGGATGTGAGTAGCCAGGACCTAGCTGGGCGCCTGGCGCCGGCGTCCTGAGCTCTGGCTCTGCTGCTGGCCTCAAGGCCGTGCTCTGAGCTGAGCGCAATGGCCCTGGGAGCAGGTGCCACCCACAGGCGCCTGACCCCTGTGCTGTGGGCGCACAGCCCAGCTGGGACTTCAAGTCCCATAAGGGAGGATCTGGGGCCCCTCCTGGGAGCAGATTTCCTAAGACAAACAACGTGTGGCCCAAGCCAGGCCGTTTCCCCTGAAGCCCCAATGTCCCTCCTAGCTCCGAAGGGTCAGTCCTCACACTGCCTGCACCTGACCGCACGCTGCGTCCCCAGCCCTGCCCTCTGCAAGCTGCTCCTCTTCCTGTGCACGCACGTGGGAGCCCGTGGCTAGAGGAGCCCCAGCGCAGAGGGCCTAAGGGCAGATGGGCCCCATTCTAACTGCAATGCCCTCTGCCTTCTAGGAGAGAAGCAAAGGGAAGCCATTGATCAAGGTGAGTGGGAGCTGCCCACACAGGACAGGGCCGGTGGGGGCCAGCAGGGTGGTGCAGTCAGGCCCGCCCCTCTGCTCTTTCCTCCTGGGGGCGATGAGAGGAGGGAGAAGCGCTACCCCCGGCAGGGTGGGGTGTGAGGTGGCCCCCAGCAGATTCCCCGCTGGCAGGATGGAGTGAGAGGGCGTGGCTGTGAGCTCCCCAGCAGCCTCGGGAGGCTCCGTGGAGGTTGGGTGGCAGAGCCTCACTGTCTTCCACAGCCATCCCTGAGAAGGGGGCACACTTAGGAAGGCAGTGATTGCCAAGAGTTGGACTGGAGCCGCGTGCTAGCAGGGCGCTGGGGAGTGGGAGCTTGGACTGTGCTTGGGGCTTGCACTCCAAGAACCTCTCTATGCCACCATTCACACCACACTGCCTTCCCTTGCAGTGGCGGCTCCCGGCCAATCCAAAAGACCTTTCTCCAGAGGACCAAGAAGAAGCACAGAGTCCGCTTCAGCCGTCCTCCCAAGTAGAGAAAGGGCCAAAACCTTTAACATCATCTCCCCTTGGTCTGGCTGGACCGGGGCTAATGACCACACCCCTACACAGTGGCCCCGGCCACACCTCCCCTGCATTCACCTCCAATCCTGAAACCCTCTGAATCCTCCTTCCCCAATCCTGTATTAAGTGAAATGTGGCAGCCTTGCCTACTAGAATGTTACAAAAAAAAAAAAAAAAAAAAAAAACACAAAATACCAGAAAAAAACAAAAAAAAATGAAAAAACCCCACAAAATAATGGAAAAAAGCAAAAAAAAAAAAAAAAACAAAAAAAGGAAAAAAGAAAAAAAAATTAAAAAATACAAAATACCAGAAAAAAAAACAAAAAAACCCCACAAAATAACAGAAAAAACCAAAAAAACCAAAAAAAAGAAAAAAAAAAACAAAAATGAGAAAATAAAAAAATTCTCCCAACTCTGCGCCGCCCCCTGTGGGGCCGGCAGGAGGCAGCTCTTTCGGGAGCTATGCCAGGGCGGCCTGGACAAGGAAATCGTTCCTGCTCTAAAGCCTGAACGCTGGGCCTTGGGGCCCTTTGGGTCCAGTGCTGCATTGTGTCGCTATGTGTCATCCTCGGAAGTAAAGTGACACTCCTCCCACTTCAAGAGCACAAAAGAAGAACTGCATGAGCCTATCCCCTCTCTCTTCTGGACTCTCACAGGAGACACCCAGTGGAATTGGAACATGGTTTACATCCCTATTGCAAAGGAACTTCCACATCAGGAGAACCTGCGTCTATTTTAGAAACTGTGAACCAGCCTCATCACCCAAATGTGTGTGTTCCTAGAAATAATGTTCCCGGCCCCTTATTCCAGTGACGACAGAGCACCTGTGTACCGTGGTTTGTTTTGATGATCGCATGGCCATCTATCAGTGGACAATATCCTGTGAGCCCATGGGAGCATCCAAGTACCGCTGGTTCCTAACGCCTGCTGTTCGTGCATCGGTCCCGAATACGTGGACTACGGAAGTAAGACCTTCAAGTGTACGCACTTAATGTTTTAAAGAAGAAAATCGTAAATAGAAAGCATCTTAGTTAGAAAGAAATTTGTAGGTATGAGAGTTCCTCAGAGAATCGAACCATGGCATCAGAGTGCCAACAGGTTATGAAGATGTCAAGATTCTGCATGGCATTCCCTTTAAGGTATGGTCTATCCAGGGATGCCTTCAGTTACAAGGTTATAGCTGCTCTTGTTCTTAATTCCCCACTGGTAACATAGCTTTACCTTTGGACACTTGGACAACTTTGCTCATAATTGCAACAGGTAACGCAAAGAATTCCTAAAAGATCTGAGTTAGTAACGTAAAGCCTGATGATCTATTCTTTGGTATGCAAAAGCTTTCTGTCTTCTAAATTCTAGCATTAAACTGATACCATGAGCAATGATTTCTGCTCTGCTACTGAATGTCATTCTTCATTGTTCCCTGGTAGTGTTTATGTACTCTGTAAGTACAGTACATATTGAAATATATTACTGTAACAGCAGGGGGAGGGCACGACGGGGAGAACTTGACGGGAGGCTGGCCTGCCCTCCCCCCAGGCCTCTCCCTGCTTGGATGGGCTGGCGAGGGTGTCCTCCCCCAAATCCGTGTCCTGGTGTGAAAAGAAGCAATCTCTCCAGTCAGACATGAGCACCTGCAGCTGGCAACCATCACCGGTGTAACCCCAACTTCCCCGGTGTAACCCCAACTTCCCAGGCTCTGTGTGGAGGCTGTACATAACCATCTGCCCGTCTGTGCGTGCGCGTGTGGCCTGCCAGCCACGACCTGTAACATCTGTTCACAGAGGTCAAGAGTAGCTGTTAACAACCTAGCACTCCGTGTGTTGACAAGCCCGAGTCCCGCAAAACAGGACAGGGGCAGCGTCAGGCTGGGCGAGGATCAAAGCCAGCAGAACACCCCGCCCAGTGCCCGCCTAGCGGGGAGAGCGCAGCCACCTCTGCACAGAAGTGAACCGCCCGCCCCAGATCTCCTAGATTCACCTGTGACATCGCAGGGCCTTGCGCTCCCCACACGGTGACAGCCAGGCAGGACAGATTCGGGGACACGAGGCACGCGACAGCACAGCCAGGAGTTCACAAACTCAGCCCAGAGCAAATACAGGAGACAGGTCTCCACCCAGCCACTTCCCTGAGATGAAGGCACCAAAGCCAATGGAGGGGACAATGACGCCGGTGGCCGGTGACAGGCTGGGATCCACGTGGAGTTTGCCGCATGTGGCTGCCCAGTCTTCCCAACACCAGTTGATGAAGAGGCCATCTTCCTTCCAGCGTGTGTCTCTGGCTCCTTTGTCGAGTAGCAGATGGCTCCAAGTGTGTGGTTTGATTTCTGGGTCTTCAATTCTGTCCCATGGACCTTCAGTTCTGTGTCTGTGGTTTTGTAGTTGAGTTTGGAATGTGGTATTGTCATACAGCCTACAGTGCTTTTATTCTTTTTTTTTTTCCTAGAGTTGCTTTGGCTAGTCTAGGGATTTTGTTGGGTCATATCAATTTGTGGCTTGTTTTCTCTACTCAGTAAAGAACGCCATTGGATTTTTATGGGTATTGCATCGAGTGTCTATCATTTTGGCAGTATGGCTATTTTCACAATATCCAGTCTAACTATCCATGCACATGAAAGGTCTTTGCGTTTTGTTTAGATTTTTACACTTTTCACTAAGTGGATCTTTTACATCTTTGGTTCGGTTAGTTCCTAGATTCTTTTGAGGCTATTACAAGTGGGGTTGTTTTTATGATTTCTCTTTCTGCTTGTACATTGTTGGCATACGGAAAGGCTACTGAATTGTTTTAAGGCTGCTGGGTTTTGTGGGTTAATTTTGTATCCTGCTACTTTGCCAAAATGATTGATTAGTTCTAAGAGCTTGGGAATGGAGGGTTTTGGTCCTTCAAGTACAAGATCATGTCATCTGCAAATAGGGATAGTATAATTTCTCCTTTGGCGATGTGGATCTCCTTCCTGTCCATTTCTTGCCTTATTGCTCTGACTAGCCGTGGATTGAGAAACAGTGTATTTGGCAGCATAGGAGCGCTGTCTTCTTGGTCTTCGCCTTGGACTCCACAGGCCTCCTGAGTTGAGTGTGGGCTTCTCCACCCTGGAAGGCTGGCGGCTGGGCGGGATTTGGGGTTTCCTGTGAGGCCCCAGTGGCGGGGATCTCGGTGGTAATGAGGCCCCTCTGCACCTGGATAATGGTCACGACACGCCACACTGGTGAGCCGACACAGAGCGAAACCAACGTCAGCCTCACGGTCTCAAAACTGTACCAGGGTCACGTGACTGCGCTGTGGGGGCCGGCCTGCCCAACACAGGGGACATCGAATCATTTGAAAAGAGAGAGACAGACAGACGGACGAGCCCCGCGTGCCGCCAGGAGGATGGCAGCGTGGGGAGCAGAGGTGGGCACTGGCACAGCGCAGGCAGGGCCTCTTCGGTGCTGGCATGGGAAGCCGCGGCCTGGCATGGGCTGGGAGCCTGCGCTCTACCTGAGCTCCATCCCAGGCCCACGGACGCGACTTGAGAATGGAGTCACGAGTCTGTCAGCAGCACTGAATGCACTCCATGAGATCATTACTCAGTTTATATGATCAGTATGAGGATAGTAAAATCCTGATCTTTGTTACATTGTTTTTCCAGTCCTGGGGCTTGAACTCAGGGCCTGAGCACTGTCCCTGAGCTTCTCTTGCTCAAGGCTCACTTCTTTGCCCACTTGGGGCTTTTTCTAAATATGTGGTGCTGAGGAACCCAGGGCTTCGTGTATACAAAGTAGTTGTTAGGTGCCGCCATCTTAGCCACACGAGGCCCCAAGACTGAGATACAGGCGCGGCCAGCGAGTTGACTTCCAGGTGTGCCCCACAGACCAGGCCCAGAGTTCGAGCCCCAGCAACAGCAAAAGAAAGAGAAGCAAGGGGTTGCAGTGAGCCTGACGCTCTCCCCTCCTGGGTCTAGACGAGATGGAAGGGTTGCCGAAAGGAGACCTCCACGGCGGTTCAGACACGAGAGACTTTATTAGAAAACCAAACCCGGCCTGGAAGTGAGGGAAGGGGCGGTCCCGGTGGACCAGGAAGTGACCTCAGAGCCGGGAACCGCCCACTGCCCCAGGGGCGTCAGTGACCTGAGTGACAGGTGCTGGGCAGGGATTTCTGGGGAGGACCCCGGACGGGGAAGGGGTCTATGTGTGCTTTCCTATGCACAGAAAGGGAAGCGGCCATGTTTCCCAGGTGGACCTAACACTAGGGATTAGGCACCCACCAAAAAGGAAACACTAAGAAAAATACTTGTATACTTTACAGTATTGTTCAAATGAACTGAATATCAGGAAGGGGAACATGTTTGAGGGAGGGCAACAGGGAGCACAGGAATGGAGGGGGGCACGTGCAGCCATTGCCTTCGATGTACGCTAAAAGTCCAACTGCATAACACAGGGAGGGACTGGAGGGACGACACATGTCGCTGGCCGCTGGTGGCTCGCACCTGTCATCCTCGCCACTCAGGAAGCTGACATCTGAGGACCACAGTTCAAAGCCAGCTCAGGCAGGAAAGTCTGGGAGACTCGTATCTCCAATTAACCAACAGCAAAACGGACGGAGAGCTGTGGCTCAAAGTGGTAGCCTGCTAGCCGTGAGCAGAAAGGCTCAGGGGCAGCGCCCAGGCCCTGGGTTCAGGGCCCATGACAAACAAAATGTCTCATGCCAGGCTGACTTTGAACCAGGAGGCTCAGCTCTCAGCCTCCCAGTGGCTGAGGCACTGGCCCCGCCTCTGCAGAGCTGCTTTCGCTGAGAATCCTGCCGAGCCGCCGTTTCCAGGAGGAAGGCAGAGTCCCGTTCTCAGGGGTGCGGCTCCGTCGCAGGCTTTAGGGATCCCAGGTGTCCTCCTCGGAGCTCCTCATGTCAGGAAATCACAAGCAATGGGAGCCAGGCCCCCAAGAGCCTTGTTCTGCGGCCCACGTGGGGTGCGGCGTCTGGGGTGCCCATCTCTGGGGTGGAAACGCTCTGGTTTTTTTTCTTACACTGTGTCTTACCAGGACACTTCAAAAGCCCTGTGACCCTCACCTCCGTTTCCACTCAGTGGGCTAAACCCCCAAACTGCCAGTCTTCTTCCACCATCCACTTCACAGCTCTAATAAGGCACCATAAACTTGGGGTGCAGGCTTGAGGGCCTGGGCGGACCCTCACGCACTTCCCAGACCCCGGCCACAACACTGCCCCCAGGCTCCAGCATTCAGCACCCCAAAGACCTCCAGACGCCCCTGGAAGGACGCACCCAATGGCAGCTGTAGGATCTTCTTTTGGCAGATGCCCATCCAGCAGGGACTTGGTTGTAAAGATTTACTTTCTGGCGGAGGGAACAGACCCTTCGGGGTTGAGGGGCTGAAACTGCCCCAAGGGGAAGATGTTTCCAAGTTGTCAGTCCCAGCAAGCATGACTTCATAAATGGAGGAAAATGTAACTAAAAGTGAAAAAAGTGCTTGTCCAGGGCTGGGAATGTGGCCTAGTGGTAGAGTGCTTGCCTCGTATGCACAGGCCCTAGGTTGGAGTCCTCAGCACCAGAGGTGGCGCTGTGGCTCAGGTGGCAGAGTGCTAGCCTTGAGCAAAGAGAAGCCAGGGACAGTGCTCAGGCCCCGAGTTCAAGTCCCAGGACTGGCAACCACAACAAAAAAGAGTGCTTATCTGACAGCAGCAGGGGAAAATGCTTACAACTGAACACAAATGGAATATACCAAGCGCTGGACCGCTGTGCAGGAGCGGTGGTGAAGGGAGAGGCGTGTAAGAAATGTGTAATAAATGGAATGGCGTCGCGCGGGCCGCCCGCCACCAGGGCGACGCTAGGGTCTCCCAGCCTCCTCACCGCGCAGGCGCACTGAGCGCTTTCCCCGCCCCCCTCCCCCCCCCCGCGCTCTGTGGGCGGAGCCTGACGAGAGGCCCCGCCCCTCTCCCAGGACGGCGGCGGGAGACCCGGAAGTGGGGGCGGCGGCCGCGGCTGTGGGCCGGAGCTGTGGGCCGGGGCTGGCTGCCCGGAGTCGCCGGTCGGGCCGGATCCCGCCCGCAGGCCTGGCGCGATGGGCCGCAAGGTGACGGTGGCCGCGTGCGCCCTGAACCAGTGGGCGCTGGACTTCGAGGGCAACCTGCGGCGCATCTTCAGGAGTGGGTCCGGGGGTGGCCCGGGCGGGGCGGGGCGGGGCGCGGAGGAGGGGCGCGGGCCGCGACCTTGGGACGCTCGCTCCCTGACCTTGGGCTTCCGCGGGGGGAGGGGGGAGAGGGGGGGCAGCCGTGGGAGAAGCCCCCCCCCTCCCAGAGGAGGCCGAACGCGGCTGGGGAACCTTCGCTGAGCCCCCCCCGCTGGCCGGTTCCCCCTCCCCGTCCTCAGAGCCCATGTCCTGGGGTGGAAAGGGCAGTCCCTCCCCTTCCTCGCGGAAACCAGATGCCCGGGTGAGGAACTGGTTCCCTGTCACTCGAGGTCCGCCTCCAGCTTCTCCCCGCATTTCGCCTTGGCACCTGCCGGTTGTCACTTCCACATCCCCCGCTCCCAGGCCCGTCGTGCAGGCTCCCCCAGCCTCTGTACAAACCTGCGGGGGTGTGCACGTGTACGTGGCCATGCCGTCTGGTGGATTTCGACAGGAGGCCTGGCCGCGTGGGAGAGGACGCCGCGGAGCGTGGGGGCACCGGGTGCTTGGCCTAGGCTTTTGCTCAAGGGTAGTGCTCTACCACTCGAGCTACAGCACCGCTTCCAGCCTTTTCTGTGGTTATTTGGAGACTTTTGGAGTCTCACAGGATTTTCTGGCCAGGCTGGCTTCAAAGCACAGATCTCAGCCTCCTGAGTAGCTAGATTTACAGGTGTGAGCCCGCCAGTGCCGGGCTCACTGACCCTACCTGATACAGCTAGGGTCACGTCCTGGGGACTGAAATTACCCCTCTTTCTCTCTGTATGTCACGTAGGTATTGAGATCGCCAAGAACAAAGGAGCAAGATACAGGCTTGGACCAGAACTGGAAATATGGTAAGAAGAAGCCCATCCCTACTTCTGGGTGGTAGCTGGTTATGTGGTAATATCTGTGGCAGGCATGTAGTGGTAGCTGTGTCCACCGGTGGAAAATGTGTAGATCTGAGAGCGGTGCCAAAGCCCAGCCGCCTTAAGAGGTGGTCAGCAACATGACATCAGGCCTGGTTTATGCCCAGAGCAGGCCCAGGGAGGCTGGGCAAGTCTGTTCCTACCTCAGAGCAGCCTGGAAACGGTCCTCCACTTTGCCTCGGCCCTGCACTGCGGTGTGAATGCTTGTCCTCCCTCACTCCATTTTGTGTCATGCTTGGGTCCCAGAGCTAAGGGGGGAATGAGGATTCTGGGAACGTGGGGGCGCGGGGGGGGAGGGGAGCCCAGAGTTGCTCCTGGGTGGGGCATGTCCTCGGTGCCATTTCCTTCTCAACACCTGGAACTGGCTTGAGCAGAGTCTTTATGGTGCTCTTGTTTTATTGTGGTTTTTTTGTGCCAGGAGTAGGGCTTAAACTCAGAGTCTGGGTGCTGCCCCTTAGCTTTGTGGCTCGCTGGTACTCTACCACTTAAGCCGCAGCTCCACTTGTGGCTTCTTACTGGTTAGTTGAAGGGTCTCATGGACTTTCCTGCCAGGGCTGGCTTTGAACCTCGATCCTCAGATCTCAGCCTCCTGAGTTAGGCCTGAGTTAGGATGATAGGCGTGAGCCACCAGTCCGGCTTTGAGTCTTTATGCTTTATAACATCATGGAGCACTGTGGGAGAGCCCCTGGAGCTGATGGGACCAAGGGCCACAAACTGAGTTGCCTCCAAAACTGCGGATCTCTTGTCTAGCTCGGGAGTGCAGAAGTCCCCGCGCGGGGCGCCGCAGGACTGCTCTCCCTGTGGAAGCTCGAGGGCACTGTCCTTCCCGCCCTCCTTCCCGCCGCCTCTGCCCCCCGCTCCTGGCCCCGTCAGAACCCCAGGTGCTGCAGTGTGCTTATTGTGCCAGTCCTGGGCTCGAACCCAGGGTGCGGGCACTGTCCCCGAGCTTTCACGTAGCCACAGTCACGCTTACCCTACAAAGCTGGGCCCACAGCAAACCATTTTCAGGCCGGAAAGGTCATCACTGGCCATTCAGATACCACCGTCGGAGCCCGAGCCCTGAACCGAGCCTCTTGCTCTCGAGGTGTCATGGCTGTGTGGACCTAGAACAGGGCCATGAAGGGCTGCTAGGAATCTCAGGTGGGCTGGGCACTGTGGCTCCCGCCCGCCCGTGCCCGTAATCCTCCCCGGAGCCTGAGATCTGAGGGTCGTGGTTTGAAGCCAGTCCAGGCAGGAACGTCTCTGATGCCCCCATCTGCAGTTAACCACTCCAAAGCCCAAAGTAGGAATATGGCTCCAAGTGCAGAGCACCAGCCTGGAGCAAACAAGCTAAGGGGCAGCTCCCAAGCCGGGGGTTCAAGCTCTACGACGGGCACCAGAATGAAATACAGATAAAATCCAAGGGCAGGCACAGTAGCCAAAAACTTAAGATCTGAGCGGGGCCCCTCGTGTCGTCTATAGAATTCTACCTGTGCTATCGTGCGCCCCGCCCCTCCCCCCAAAGGCTGCACCCCAGAAGGCCCCGGAGGCATTGGAAAAAATCCAGTAACACACATAGTCGGCCCCGGGGCCTGGCTCACCCTCCCCTGCCTGCTTGGTCCTCTCTCCCTCCCCACCCCCCACCTTCTAGTGGCTACGGGTGCTGGGATCATTACTACGAGTCGGACACCCTCCTGCACTCGCTGGAGGTCCTGAAGGCCCTCCTGGAGTCTCCGGTCACGCAGGACATCATCTGTGATGTGGGGATGTAAGTGGCCGGTGCCGGGTGTGGGGGCGGCGCGGGGCAGGGGGGGAGGGGCAGGGGCACATTTCGGGCTGTTCTCCGTCCAGGGATCCCCGTCTCACGGGCCTGTGGGAGGGCAAGGCGGGTTTGCTCCCATCCCAGCTGCCTGACCACCAAATACTCCCCGCGGCAGCCACTGAAAACAGACTGCGTAGGTTTCTCTGGAAGCTTCCAGGCATAGGAGCACGGTTGGTGGGAATGGGACTGTGACGTCACGCGGTCACAGCCAGAGAGCTTTATGGCCCCCTGTGAGCCGCAGGGCGGGCTGCGCACAAGGACATGTCCACCCATGTAGCGCCACATGGTGTGAAGTCCTTTTTTTTTGTTTTTTTCTAATCTAGTACCAGGGTTTGCCCTCGGGGCCTGGTGCTTGCTTAGCTGGCACTCTTCCACTTGGCCCATGCCTCCAGCCTGTCATTTGGCTGTCTGTTTTAGAGATATCGTCTAAGGAACGTTTTCTTCAGGCCGTCCCCAAACTGTGACCCTCCCTACCTCGGCCTCCCGAGCAGCTAGTGTTTCAGTCACGAGCGACCGCACCCGCTTGTTCTCATTGTTGGCCTCCTGTGCCTTCTCTCTCCATCTCCCCACCGCGAGGGGACATTTGTCTAGCAGGGTCTCTGTCTTCTCTCTTTCGCTGCTTTTGCATTCTTAATTAGAAAATGCTCGTTGAACAGGGGGATTTCCTTGTGACAGGTCCATACACACACACAGCCCAAACCCTCACCCGCCTGCCCTCTCCCTCCTCTTCCCTCCTTCCCCTCCCCACTGGTTTTGTGCCAGCAACCGGGGCCTGAACCCACAGCCCCATCATAGTCTCCCTTAACGTATTTTTGCTCAAGGCCAGTGCTCTGCCACTTGAACCGCAATTCCACCTCTGGCTTTTTGCTGCTTACTTGGAGTTAAGAGTCTCACGGACTTTCCTGCCTGGACTGGCCTCCAGCCGTGATCCTCAGATCTCAGCCTCCTGAGTAGCTAGGGCTGCAGGTGTGAGCCCCCAGTGCCCGGCAGGCCCCCCACCCCTCCGCCATGCTTCCTGCTGTCACCCCGTTCTAGGGTAGCTTTGAGAGAGAAAGCTAAGGGGCAAGGCCCCAAGTTCAAACCCTGGTACTGGCACCAAGACACGTGTGCCCACCCAGAATGTGGGCACTGGTTGGAGGGAAGGCAAGGAGCAGCGACGGTGGGAGGTGCTGGTGCCAGGGCTGGGCTCTGCGGAGGGGTGCGGGCGCCTGACCTGGGATCCCATTTGGACTGGTAACAGCTGGGCCAGTGATACTTGGCCAAGGCCCAGCCCCATGGGAGCTGTGTTCCTGGCGCCCCAGGCTGGCTGTCTTCGCCTGCTGATGGTGAGCCGTGATTAGCCTTTCTGCTCTCCCCGGGCCTTCTAGCTGCTCTCTGGAGTCGGACGCAATGGCTGGTGCCACCTCTCCCTCGCTCTTTCCTGAGGCAGCCCAAGGCTCTGGCCTGACCTTTCCACCTTTACAGAGAGCCCGAGAGGCGATTCCCGCAGACTTGCTTGGGGCAAGCGCCACTGGTGCCTCGGGCCAGCGCGCAGGGTGAGGTGAGGGAGGGCGTGCAGAGGAGAGAGGCAGCGGCCGGGAGTTCTAGCACAGTCCAGGGTGTTGGGATGTATCAGGCAGCCGGGGTGTCGTGTGGGAATAGAGACACCCACTGGGAAAGAACTCACCGGGGCAAAGTTCTGCAGAGGGCGTGCTACCTGGAGAGAGGCGCGTGTGGGGGCGGGCGGTCCGCGCAGCCTCTGTTCCTGCCGCTCAGCACCGAGGTGCACGACCTCGCTCAGGTGGTTGCTTTGAAATGAGTTCAAAGTTCATAGCAACCGGCAAGACCAGGACACCTGCCAAAGCACACGCCGGTGAGGACGACAGTTCCCCAGGCGCAGAACCACTTGAGCCGAGCCTCTGGCTCCTGAAACACAGCCCTTGCTGCGGGAAGTGGCTTGGCTGACGGCTCCTTGGGAGAGGGTGACGACCCCGACGACGGCGGCGCCTCCGTCAGGCCCACCCTGCGACGGGAAAGATTCTGACTCCCGCCAGGGGGTGTGCACCAGCCGCCTGACTTGCTTCATCTGCAGACTGTCCTCCTGCTTTGAGTTTTATCGCCGGAAGGGCGCGTGTGCTGGTATTGGGCCTGGGGCTTGAACTCAGGGCCCGGGCGCCGTCTCGGAGCTTTCCCCTCAAGGCCGGTGCTCTACCGCCTGATCCACAGATCCGTTTCTGGCTTTTTGCTCAGTCACTGGTAATAGGGTCACAGACTTTCCTCCTCAGCCGGCTCCAAGCCTCGATCCTCAGATCTCAGCCGCCCGAGTAGCGGGGCTGACGGGCGGGAGCCAGCTCGCCGGCAGCACAGGCGTTTGGGGATGTGGCTTGAGAAGCCACCGAGGGGCCTCGGGCGCCCGAGCTCGCGGAGGGGGGAAGCAGCCTGTGGACGCAGAACACTGGGCCCTACGCTGCTGGTGGGCCCGCCCAGCGCGGACATGCGTGTCCCCTCCACAACCCAGACACACTTGTGCCCTCTCTCCACAGTGCAGACACGCGCGATCCCTCAATCCACAGTGCAGACACACGCGTCCCCTCTCTCCACAACCCAGACACACGCGATCCCTCAATCCACAACCCAGACACGCGCGTCCCCTCTCCACAGCGCAGACCCGCGCGTCCCCTCTCCACTACCCAGACACGCGCGTCCCCTCAATCCACAACCCAGACACGCGCGTCCCCTCTCCACTACCCAGACACGCGCGTCCCCTCAATCCACAACCCAGACACGCGCGTCCCCTCTCCACTACCCAGACACACGCGTCCCCTCTCTCCACAACCCAGACACACGCGTCCCCTCTCTCCACTACCCAGACACGCGCGTCCCCTAATCCACAACCCAGACACACGCGTCCCCTCAATCACAACCCTGACACGCGCGTCCCCTCTCTCCACTACCCAGACACGCGCATCCCCTCTCCACAACCCAGACACGCGCGTCCCCTCAATCCACAACCCAGACACGCGCGTCCCCTCTCCACTACCCAGACACGCGCGTCCCCTCTCCACAGTGCAGACACACGCGTCCCCTCTCTCCACAGTGCAGACACGCGCGTCCCCTCAATCCACAGTGCAGACACGCGCGTCCCCTCTCTCCACAGTGCAGACACGCGCGTCCCCTCTCTCCACAGTGCAGACACGCGCGTCCCCTCTCCACTACCCAGACACGCGTGTCCCCTCAATCCACAACCCAGACACGCGCGTCCCCTCTCTCCACAGTGCAGACACGCGCGTCCCCTCTCTTCACAACCCAGACACGCGCGTCCCCTCTCCACTACCCAGACACGCGCGTCCCCTCTCCACAGTGCAGACACACGCGTCCCCTCTCTCCACAGTGCAGACACGCGCGTCCCCTCAATCCACAGTGCAGACACGCGCGTCCCCTCTCTCCACAGCGCAGACACGCGCATACCCTCAATCCACAACCCAGACACGCGCGTCCCCTCTCCACAACCCAGACACGCGCGTCCCCACAATCCACAACCCAGACACGCGTGTCCCCTCCACAACCCAGACATGTGTGCCCTCTCTCCACAGCGCAGACACGCGCGTCCCCTCAATCCACAACCCTGACACGCGCGTCCCCTCTCTCCACTACCCAGACACGAGCGTCCCCTCTCCACAACCCAGACACGCGCGTCCCCTCTCTCCACAGTGCAGACATGCGCGTCCCCTCTCTCCACAGTGCAGACACGCGCGTCCCCTCTCCACTACCCAGACACACGCGTCCCCTCAATCCACAACCCAGACACGCGCGTCCCCTCAATCCACAACCCAGACACGCGCGTCCCCTCAATCCACAACCCAGACACGCGCGTCCTCTCAATCCACAACCCAGACACACGCGACCCCTCTCTTCTCAGTGCAGACACTCGCGTCCCCTCTCCACAGTGCAGACACGCGCGTCCCCTCTCTCCGCAGGCCTGTGATGCATCGCAATGTCCGCTACAACTGCAGAGTGATCTTCCTCAACAGGTGGGTGGGGCGGGCGCCTCTGCCGGCTCTGGGCCCCCCAGAGAGGCCGACCCCCCACCAGGGAACCCGTGCTTCACTGAGCCTCCCCCCCACTCACAGGGCACCTAGGGGTGGTGAGGAAGACCCTGTCCATCAGCTCACATGGAGACACAGGGCGTCCAGCCCCGCTGGCTGGGGACCCATCTTGCAGAGGGGGACAGTCTCTTGCTCAGGACCCCTCCTCCAGTGGGCTCTGGGTGGCAGCGGCCCGCCCTGGGGGGCTCCGTGTGAGCACCCCATTCCTGCTGTAGGAGGATCCTGCTGATCCGGCCCAAGACCGCCTTGGCCAACCAGGCCAACTACCGCGAGCTGCGCTGGTTCACCCCCTGGGCCCGGAGCCGGTGAGTTCTGGGTGCTCCTCGGAGAGCTTCCGCGGGGGCAGTGTCTGCCCTGCTCGGGAGGGGCGTGGCCTCCCACCCACAGGAAGGACCGGGCCTGTGCTGTCCAGACCCCTCGCTGGCCTCAGTTGCCCTGCACCTTCAGTGCACCTGTAGCTGGGACGCTCAGCACCGCCCACTGGCCTCAGGGGTCCTTCTGTGGGGGGCGGGGTTGGGGGGGAGGAAGGGAGGAGGTGACCTGCAGCCTCCAGCCGCCTCTGAGGCACCTGAACCAACCTGGGCCTTGGCACCTGCCGTGGAAGCTGTGCTCCGGGTGCCTTCGCCTGTTCTCACTGTGGAGGGACTCCATGACACGCACCTCCCTTGTGAACACGCTGGTTTCTTTTTTTCTCTTGGTGCCAGTGCTAGGGCTTGAAATCAGGGCCCGGCACTGTCCTTGAGACCCTTTGCCCAAGGCTAGCACTCTGCCACTTGAGCCAGAGCGCCACTTGCAGCTTTGGTGCTGATTCGATGTAAGAGTCTCAGGGACTTAAGACAGTGCCAGTGGCACACCCTGGCAGGGCCCAGGCTGGCTTTGAGCCACGATCCTCAGATCTCAGCCTTCTGAGCAGTGAGGATGACAGGCGCGAGCCAGTGGCACCGGCCTGTGATCATGATTTTTGCCATCCTGTCTCCCGGACCACCGTCCCTGACCGCTGCGCCCTCTTCCCAGGCAGATAGAGGAGTACTTCCTCCCCCGGATGTTACAGGACGTGACAAACCAGGTGCGTTTAACGCACGGCAGGTGCCGCCTGCGTGGGGGGGGTGCAGGGCGGGAATGCATCCAGATAGCCCCAGAAAGCCCTGGAAACAAGCAGAGGAGAGACTTGCGGAAGTGCACTGAGGGCCACCTCTCAGGATGGGCAGCCTAGCCAGTGCTCCAGGACAGGAGCCACACACATGGGTTCTGGGGGGCTTCTCCGGGCCTTGCAGAGCTCACCTGTGGGAGGGGGCCTGCGCCTGCTGGGGGCGGGGATGGTGCTCATGGGGGCGGGGCCTGGCCTGCTGGGGGCGGAGACGGTGCTCATGGGAGCTGGGCCTGGCCTGCTGGGGGCGGAGATGGCGCCCGTGGGGGCGGGGCCTGCACAGGCCAGGGGCGGAGACGGACCCCGTGGGGGCGGGTCTTGTACCTGCTGGGGGTGGAGATGGTGTCTGTGGGGGTGGGGACTGGCCTGCTGGGGGCGGAGACGGCGTCCGTGGGGGCGGGTCCTGCGCGTCTTGTGTCGGGGTGGGGCAGGCTGTGGCGCGGGCACAGGACGAGGTCCTCACCCCGTGGCGTTCGCTGGACGGGTCCCAGGTGGGGGATGACACGGGGTGGCTCCTGGCCTGCGTGGCGGCCTCTTGGGTCTGGGGTGCGCACAGGGTCCCGAGGCGGTGGGCCCTGACCCTCGTCCGCCTTCACCTTCACCTTCAGGAAACGGCGCCCTTCGGGGACGCAGTGCTGGCCACCTGGGACACTTGCATCGGGAGCGAGATCTGCGAGGAGCTCTGGACGCCACACAGGTCAGCCAGGGTCCCGGGGAGCCCGGCGTCGGGGGCGGGCGGGGCGGGGCGGCCGCGGGAGTGCGCTTGGGCAGGGGGAGCCCCGCGGCGCCCCCCCACGCGCTCCTGTCTGCAGCCCACACGTCGACATGGGCCTAGACGGCGTGGAGATCTTCACCAACGCCTCGGGCAGCCACCACACGCTGCGCAAAGCCCACGCCAGGGTGGACCTGGTGACCATGGCCACCACCAAGGTGGGCACCACGGGGGGGGGGGCTGTGCGGGCGCAGTAGGGACAGTGCCGGGGTCGTCTGTGTGTCCTACGGGAGGGGGGAGACGGCGGCTGGGGTGAGGGGTCCCGCGGAAGCCCTGCCGGGAGGGGGGCTGGGATTTGGGGTCCCGCGGAGGTCCTGTGTGGGGGACCCATGGCGGCTCCGGGAGGACACAGATAGCACCTCTTGGGCTCTGCGTCCCCGCCTTGGTGCACGTCGCCATGACGGCGGCCGGCACCCTAACCGCGCCACCCTGGCCGCGTCCAGAACGGTGGGATCTACCTGCTGGCCAACCAGAAGGGCTGCGACGGCGACCGGCTCTACTATGACGGCTGCGCCATGGTCGCCATGAACGGCAGCATCGTCGCCCAGGGGGCGCAGTTCTCGCTGGACGATGTGGTAAGGGCCGCGTCGAGGCACCGTGTCACGCTCTCCCGGTGACCCCTGCCTGGGGTCCCCCCACGGTGGTCTGGGCCCGTGCCGCCCTTGCGGCGGCCCCCTCCCCTTGGTCCCCGCCGGGTGGCAAGTAGCGGCAGGCGGCAGCCAGGCTGACACGGGAGATGAGAATGGCGGGCTTGGCTGCTTGGGCTCAGCTGGGGACGCGGCGCCCGGGCCTCATGGTCACGTGGAGCGTGGGCAGTGGGCACGGAGCAGAGGCCTGTGACCGGCGCTGGGCGCTGCCCTCGAAACACGGGCCGGGGGCTCCCTGAGGACGTGGGGGGCCTCGGGGGCCGCGCTGACCAGCGCCGGTCCAGCCTCTTGGGTCCCAGAGCAGAGCCCTCGGGATCTGCATTTAGCAAGCACCAAAATGAGCGCTGTGGCCCCAGCTTGCCAACCGCGTCCGGTGCCGAGCCCTTCAGATAAAGGCGGCTCGGCCCCTCCGTGCTTCGTAACAGTGGTGCTTAGTGATTTTTGTCAATGTTGTCGTTGCTGCTGTAAGAAGTACCAGAGTCAGCTGCCGTAACCCTGCCTGCTCCAGGCACAGGTTGGAAGGATCGCAGTTTGAGGCCAGGCTGGCAGAAGGTTTTAAGACTCGATCGCCACACGAGCTCTCTGGGGCCCGTGCCTGTCGTCCCAGCCGGACGGCAAGCGTGACTGGGAGGGGGGACCCCCAGAGGGCCCCAGGGCGGGGAGCAGAGTCAGCACTGTGGCGCTGTCAGGCAGTGGGAAGCGGAAGGCCGGGGGCGGGGCTCTGGACGAGCTCTGCCTGCCCCACCCTGCGTGACAGCTAAGGAAGAGCCCCAGCCAGAGCAGACGGGGGGGGGGGGGGGGGGGGGAGTCGTTACAGCCGTGCCTCTCGGTGCTGACCTGCTGACACTGGGCTCACCGCAAAGACGGCGGGCGCCGGGGGAGCCAGGTGTCCCCCGTGGTTAGCCGCCGTGGGGCGCAGCGGCAGGACGCGGGCCCACACTGGCTTTTAATGATGCGAAATCCTAGAACAGCCTGCGATTAGGACTCGGCTTCCGTGGAAGTAACACCACGTGGCGCAGGCCGTGCCTGCCTGCAGGGCAGCCCCTCAGGAGGCCGAGGCAGGAGGAGCCACGTGATCAAGACCTGAGGGGCTGGGGGGTAGAGGGCCTGGCTGGCAAGCGCCCGGCCCGCCGCAACCCCAGCACTGCCAAAGCATGAGAATCGTCATAGTAACGCCGTCGACCGTGAACGTGCCGGAAGCCCCCTACTGTGCGCAGGCTCAGCGCGGGGCTGGCGTGGCCTCCTGCGCCGCGGGCGGCCTGTCCGGGCGAGGGTGCCGCAGCTCGGGCCCCCTCTGGCCCGGCCCCTCGGCCGCTGCTCCTCGCGGTTGCAGGACGGCTGCAGCCCCTCAGCCACCCTGACTCCACAGCCACAGGCACGGGCAGAAAAGGAGCCTCACTTTGCGTGACTTTGAAGCGGGGGCCGCTTTCCTGGAAGCCCCGCAGACCCTCAGTGCAGGAGCCGCGTGTGCGCGGCAATGGCCGGCTCTCCAGAACACATCCGAACGCGGTGGTGTTTCTGGCGGCCACGGAGGAGACGGTGTAGGATCCAGCTGTGAGGTCACCCCGGGAGGGCTCCAGGCGGAGGCCCCCCCACCTGTTTAAGTCTGCGCCCAGTACCCGCGTTACCTAGGTAACTGGCACACCCGGAGGCCGTGACCTCCCCCTTCTCTGAGCTCACATCCAATCCACCTGGCCACACCTCCCGCCTTCCCTATAGGATCCGGCTCAACACGGTCCCCGCTCTCTCTCCTTTCCTCGCTTACTCTCTCTCGCTCTTTTCTCTCTTTTCCCTTCTTCCGTCCCCTCTGACTCCCCGCGCCTCCATCTTGTGTGGCTGGCAGTTTGCTTCCCGCGCCCCCTCAATGAACTCCCTTCTGCACCCCGCGGCGGGTTTGCTTCCCGCCCAGCTTTACAGCAGCCGCGTGGCGTGTCACCCGTCCCTGCCGTGGCCCATCCGCGTGGCCCCCGCGACAGGCCGCGCCCTCCCTCCGCTCTCCCTGCAGGAGGTCCTGACGGCCACGCTGGACTTGGAGGACGTGAGGAGCTACCGGGCGGAGATCTCGTCCCGGAACCTGGCGGTGAGCGCCCGGCGGGCTCCGTGCGGTGGGCGCCGCTGGGGCGGCCGCGGGCGTGGAGGGAGCGCCCCGCGGGGACTGGGCGTTTGCCCTGGGAGGGAGGTCGAAGGCCGGGCCAGTGCATCGAGACCCCCGGTGCAGGGCGGGGCTGTGCTGCAGCCTGGCGCTCCGCAGCCCTCACCCCCCCCCCCCCGTGGCTCTGGACCCGACGGGCCCCGATTCCCCCAGGCCAGGCCCCGGGCACCACGAGGGCTCGGCCACGCCGGTGTCCCTCACCCATGCCGGCACCGGAAGGCGGGGGTCATGTGTCCCGCCTCGTGTCCACCCCCAGGCCAGCAGGGTGAGCCCCTACCCCCGGGTCAAGGTGGACTTCGCCCTCTCGTGCCCTGACGACCTGCTGCAGCCCGTCTCTGCCCCCGTGCCGTGGACGTACCACAGCCCCGAGGAGGAGATCAGGTGGGCGTCCGGGGGCGGCTGGCAGCCGCCCTCCCCCCGGGGGCTGGCGGGGGGCAGGTCTGCACTGAGTGGGTGCAGCAGGGGCCCGGCGCCTTCCCAGGTGGACCCTGGGCGTTGGGGGCCCGGGTGGTCTTTCCTCCTAGGCCCGCTTCAAATGGCGATTCGCCGTCGCCAGCCTCCCATGATCGTCTCCTTGGGCTTGCGAAGGTGGGCCCTGGGCGGCCGCAGGCTGGGCCCCTGTGCTGGGCGGGTGCTGGCAGAGGCCCGGTCCCCTGTGTCCCCCTCCTCTGCATGGGGCGGCGGTGGTCACTGCCCAGGCCTGCCTGAGCGCAGACAAGCTCGGACTCGCCGGGGGAGCTGGCGGAGGGAGCTAGCTGGCAGAGGCCAGGCCCCGCGGAGCCTGGGGTGGGGACGCTGGCCCACTGGGGGCCTGCCCGGGGGCAGCTGCCCAGGGGCACTGCCCTGGGGCTGGACTCGCCCTTTCCACACTGGCCGTCTGGTCTCTCCACAGTCTTGGGCCTGCCTGCTGGCTCTGGGACTTCCTGAGACGAAGCCGACAGGTAAGGCGGTCTGTTTCCAGCCAGCTCAACGTCTTCTAGATTGGTTCGAGTTGCACGACAGGCTGCTCGGGGATTGATTTCCCCCTACTTATTATTTTTTTGGTGGTACTGGAGTTTAGACTCAGGACCTCATGTTTGCTAGGCAGGTGCTGTACTGCCTAGCCACGCATCCCGACAGGTTTTGGCCTGTCATTGTTAAGATACTGGCTCCCTTCCTGCTGAGAGCATGCCCGGCCCGTCATCCACCTAGCTTGGGCTTCCTGTAGTTGCTGGGCTGGCCAGTGCCTGCCAGGCTGTCCGGCTTCTTCTGCTGAGATGGTGTTTCACAGACTTTCCTGTCTATGTCTGGCCTAGAACCGTGATCCTCCCATCTCAGCTTCTCAGGGAGCTTAGGATGACAGCAGCGCACCACTGTGCTAAGCTGCAGGTTGAAAATGGGTCTCGCAAACTTTTCTGCCCAGGCTGGCCTCAAGTCACAGTTCTCCCGTTAACCTCCTAAGTAGCCAAGATGATGGGTGAGAACCAATACACCTGACTTTGGCAGGGGGTAGGGTGTGTGTGTGTGTGTGTGTGTGTGTGTGTGTGTGTGTGTGTGTGCGTGTGTGTGGTGCCAATCTTGGGGCGGTCTTGGGGCTTGAACTCGGGATCTGGGCTCTGTCCTTGAGCTGCCTTTACTCAGGTTAGAGCTCTACCACTCAAGCCGCAGCTCCCATTCTGGCTTGTTTATTTGTTTATTTATTTATTTTTGGTAGTTTGTGGGAGATAGGCCTCTTGTGGACTTTGTAGCCTGGGCTGGCTTTGAACCTCGATCCTCAGCTCTCAGCCTCCTGAGTAGCGCAAGCCTGGCCTGGGTTGTGTGTTTTGGATGCGTGCAGCTCCCTGTGCCTCTGGGGACAGCTTGTCCACACTCGCCAGAGGCCTGATGGGTGCAGGCTGCAGGGGTTTCATGCACTGGCCTGCAGCGTGCCGGGGTGCCCGCCCCGCCCGGCCCTGCACTTGGCCATCAGGCCTGATGGGAGTTCCCGGGTGGAGGCTGGGCGTGAGGCCTGCGGGGGGGGGAGGGTAGGGGGAGGTCTTTTCCCTCCGAATGCCCCCTGGCATGCGCGGTGCCCCCTTCCCCGGGCCCGTGGGTGGTGCGGGTGCCTTGGGCATCTCTTGGGCCCGCGGGGTGGAGCTCAGCGCGGTCCTCCCGCTGCAGGCCGGCTTTTTCCTGCCCCTGAGTGGCGGCCTGGACAGCGCGGCCTCCGCCTGCATCGTCTACTCCATGTGCCGCCAGGTGTGCCAGGCCGTGAGCCGCGGAAGTAGGTGACGCGTGGTCCCTGGCGGCCGCGGGGCGGGCGGGAGCCCAGGGGGGCCCTGCGGTCCTGCCCACTCACCTGGGGACAGGGAAGCCCGCTGAGCCCGTCCTGGCCTGGGAGCCCGAGCCCAATCCCCTGGCTCTGCCCCACAGCGGCGTGACGGGCACCGCAGACGGCTCCGCCGCGCGTGCCGGTTTCCAGACTTGAACTCGGTTCTCATTTCGCTCAAGGCTGGCACTGTGTCGCCTGAGCCGCGGTTCCTCTGGCTTTGGGGTGACTCGCTGGAGATGAGGCTCTCGTAGACTCGCTGGCTTGGAGCCTCAGACCTCAGCCTCTGGAGCAGCGACTGGCACCTGGCCACGCGCGGAGGGAGCAGCCGGGAGAACCTGGCCCTGCAGAATGTGCAGGTGCCTCCTGCCTTCTGGGGCGGCGGGCTCCGCCCAGGGCACGCTGACCCCGGGGGACGGGGGGGGGGGGGTGGCGCAGGGCAGAGGGAAAGTTCCAGAGTGAGCCTCTCTGGTCTCCCTGGAGCTGCCGTGGGCCCTGCCCCGGATGAACCCGCCCGCCTCCCCTCCCGCCCCAGGCTCGTATCCGGATGGTCATCGCCTACCTGTTCGCTCAACTGAGCCTTTGGTCCCGGGGCTCCCGTGGGGGCCTGCTGGTCCTCGGAACCACCAACGTGGACGAGAGGTGGGTGTGGCCTGGCCCCTGGACACCCCAGATCTCTGTGGGCGACTGTCCCCGCCTCGTCCGACCGGGTCCTTGGGTGTGGGCAAGGTCTGCAGGAAGGAGACGCCCGCCGTCCGGGTCGGCCCTGCACGTTTGGTCACCGTGGCAACAGGGCAGCTCTCGCCTGACTGGAGGAGGCGGGCTGGGCGGACTTGGCTTTCTTGAGGCGCCTGCCCCCCCCACCCCGAGCCCCCTCTGTGCTGTGCCCCGCCAGGCCCCTGCCCCCACCCACCTGTTTGGTGGCTGGAGTGCGCCCTGCTCTACTCCTTTGCCTGTAGGTTCCTCCTGGAAAGCACGTCGCTGTTGTGGCTGGTGCTCTTATGTTTGGCTCGGGTACCAGGGCCTGGTCTAGGCATTCTCCTTAGCTTTTTCACGCAAGACTGGCACTCGACCACTTGAGCCACGCTTCCACTTCTGGCTTTTTGCTAGTCAACTGGAGATGAGGTTTCATGGACTTTCTGCCCCAGCTGGCCTCAAACCTCACTCCGTCCTCAGATCTCAGCCTCCTGCGTAGCGAGGGTTACAGGCCGAGCCCCTGGCATCTGGCAACTCATTTCTTTGTTGAAGGGGGGAGAAAGGAGATTTCCTTCGTGGCACAGGCCAGCTATGGGATGAGCACTTTCAGACAGGAGCTATGTGCTTTAGTAGACGGAGACCCGGAGCCGGGGGCATGCTTTAAAGAGATGCTGACACAGATTGGACCTGGTTGACTATGACCTCAGTCCTTATTTCTGGAGGGCTTTCACAGGATTCGTTACCACTGTCATCACTGGTCATGGTAATTGTCCCTTCAGTCCTCTGTTAGTGTGTCATTCATCACTGTGTCCACCCATCCACCATCCACCCATCCATCCTTCCACCCACCCATCCACCTATCCGTCTGTCCATCCACCCATCGATCCACCTATCCATCTGTCCATCCACCATCCACCCACCCATTCATCCATCCATCCATCCACCACCCATCCATCTGTCCATCTGTCCATCTACCATCCACCCATCCATCCACCCATCTATCCACCTATCCGTCTGTCCATCCACCCATCCATCTGTCCATCTACCATCTACCCATCTATCCATCCACCCATCTATACACCCATGCATCCACCCATCTATCCATCTGTCCATCCATCATCCACCTGTCCATATACCCACCCATCCATCCACCCATCCATCTATCCATCCATCCATCTGTTCATTCACCTCCTCATTCATTCATTCACCTCCCACCCACTCATCCATTCATCCACCCATCCTTTAGTTCTTCCACCCGCTCACCCGTCCATCCATCAGTCCTCTCTTCATCTATCAATCCAGCCCACTTATCCATTCAGCTGCCCACTGTCTGCCCAGTCTTTTGCCCAGCCCTATCTCAGAAGTAACTCGAGGACAAAGGCCTTTGTGGGGTGCAATGTCAGTGGTTCTCTGAGAGGACTCAGCTCCATGGCCGTGCTGTGGTTTTGATCTGTTCAGGCAAAGGGAGGATGGGCTGGTGTGTGTGTGTGTGTGGTTGGGGGGGAAGCATGAGGCCCAAAGAGCCTGGACAGACAGCGGAGCCCCTGAAACTTGTGGTCAGTCGGGATGTGTGGAAAGCCTCCCCAGCCCAAGCGCCCGACGCCAGCCAGGACCTGCCCGGCAGCGGAGCGAGCCCTGAGCTGTGCTCCAGCCCTCTCCTGTGCCCAGGAGGAGTGGGCGTGGGGTCGTTCTCTGGGGCTGCTGTCCTTGGGAAGGGAAAGTCGGAAGAGGTCGGGGTGGGGAAGCCAGAGGCTCCTTAGAGGCAGCGGAGGTGGGAGACTGTGGGAGTCGTTGCCAGCTCAAGGCAGGCGGATTTGCTGTCCCTTGCGTTGCTGATTTAGCGCCCATGCTGTGGGCAGGGCGTCCGTCTGGACAATGCGGTGGTCTGTGCTGGAGCCACAGTTGGGGGGGGGGCCTGTCCCATGCTGGGCTGCTCTGGTTGTTGACAGCCAGGGGCTGAGCCACCGCGCTGGTGCTGACAGTTGTGTCGGCCCTGCCTGCTCTGCAGTCCTCAGCCTTCTGGGCTCTGGGCGGGGATTGGGTCGCGGAGCCCCTGCACCCTGGTACCCACATTCAGCAGCATCCGGTGCTTTCCTCAGCCAGAGCCCCCTCCCTCCAGCCTGTGCCCCCTGGGAGGAGCCCAGGGCCTGGAACCCAGTAGCATGTTCCAGCGCCTCTGCTACATGAGGTGACGTGCCATGGCCGCCCGTCCCAGACCTCTGTCCTTCCACTCACGCTGCCTGGCCCTGGCTTCCCAGCCAGGGTCCCTGATCTGGACGCCTCCCTGGCGTGTCCGTCCCCTGCTCGTGCCCCAGCAGTCCTCCCCAACCCTGCAGCTCCGCCCCCCAGGGGTCCTCCCCAGCCCTGCAGCTCTGCCCCCAGGGGGTCCTCCCCAGCCCTGCAGCCCTGGCCCCTGGGGGTCCTCCCCAGCCCTGCAGCTCTGCCCCCAGGGGGTCCTCCCCAGCCCTGCAGCCCTGGCCCCTGGGGGTCCTCTCCAGCCCTGCAGCTCTGCGCCCAGGGGGTCCTCCCCAGCCCTGCAGCCCCATCCCCCAGGGTCCTCCCCAGCCCTGCAGTACTGCCCCCCGGGGGTCCTCCCAAGCCCTGCAGCTTCCCTGGGACCCTGGAACTTGCCAGGCTTCTGGACTCGTGCAGGAAGCAAGTTCTCCAACACCCAGTGCTGGCCAGAGTTGTGGGACCTTGTCAGGCCCTGGGGAACCTTGAGCTCTCGCCCCTGCAGCCTCCTCGGCTACCTGACCAAGTACGACTGCTCCAGCGCGGACATCAACCCCATAGGGGGGGTCAGCAAGACGGACCTGAGGGCCTTTGTCCAGTTCTGCGCGCAGCGCTTCCAGCTCCCTGCCCTGCAGGGGTGAGTGGGTGCACTTGGGGGGGGGGGGACAGGGGTGAGTGGGTGTGCTGGGCGGGGCGTGCACTGGGCGGGGCGGGACCGGGGTGAGTGGGTGGCTCTGCCAGGGGTGGCCAGGCAGCTGGGCACCGCGGGCCTGGGGTCCGCTGGGAAGGCTCTGCACCCGCTGGCAGCCGTGCTGACTGGTGTCTCTGTGTTGACCACAGCGTGCTGTCGGCGCCGGCCACCGCAGAGCTGGAGCCCTTGGCCGACGGACAGGTGTCCCAGACAGATGAGGTAACGGCGGTCCCCCCACCGCGGTCCCCCCACCGCGCCCGCTCCCTGGGTGGCGGGGTGGGATGGCTTCCGGGCCTCCTTTCTGTTCCTCGGAGCCGTCTGGGGACGTCGGTCCATCTGGGCCTGGGCTCACGCGTGCCAGTGTCACGGCTGGGCTTCTGCCCTCGGCGTCAGCCTCCGTGCTGTGGCTGGCGGCATTGGTAGGGGGTGGGGAGATGGCCCGCGGAGGGCGAGGCGCAAGGCTCCCGTGGGGTGGAGTCCCCCCAACGCCTCAGTGTGGCCTCGGGGAATGCTCAGTCCTCATCCAGGTCAGGATGACCTTTGACTCCTAAGCCATCAGCTGGGGTGTCAGCCAGCGGAGGCCAGGGGTCCTCACTTTAGACCCTCCTGCCTGCTGGGGTCCCGGGCACTTGCTGCTCTCTCTCCCTCCAAGCGCCTTAGCTCTACAGTGACATCTGTGCTCTCACTGGGTTAATTGCACGCAAGATGGTTGTGTGTCCCCTTGAATTCTTGTGGTCTCACTGGGTTAATTTCACGTAAGATGGTTGTGTGTCCCCTTGAATTCTCTGTGCTCTCACTGGGTTAATTGCACGCAAGATGGTTGTGTGTCCCCTTGAATTCTCTGTGCTCTCACTGGGTTAATTGCACGCAAGATGGTTGTGTGTCCCCTTGAATTATCTTGACAGCGCAGTGGAAAAAATTGATTCACTAAGTAAGTGGAAGGTGATTCTTGGACTCCAGATTCTGTTCCACTGATCTGTGTTTTCACCCTCAAGCCAAACTCTCCAAGTTCTTGTAGCTTTGTAATAAGTTCTGAAGTGAGGAAGTGCGCATGCTCTCATTTTGGTTTTGGTTTTGAAATCATTTTGAGCTCTTCGCCGATGAGTTTTAAGATCCCTTTGCCAGTGCCAGCAGAACAAAACAAAACCCTCTGTCCAGGATCATGGTAAAGATTGCTTTGAACCTGTGATCCGTTAGCATATCCTATCTTGACAGCATTACATCTGCCGGTCCACAAGCTTGGGGTGTCTTCTCATTAAGTTAACTTTTTGCACTTCAACCATGCTTTCTAGTTCTTGGATATAAGTTTCTACTTGAAAGCTTATTTCAGGGCCTGGGGATGTGGCGCGGTGGTAGAGTGCTTGCCTAGCATGCATGAAGCCCTGGGTTCAGTTCCTTAGTACCACATAAACACACACACAAAAAGCTGGAAATGGCGTTGTGGCTCAAGTGGTAGAATGCTAGTCTGGAGCAAAAGAAGCTCAGGGACAGCATCCAGGCCCTGAGTTCAAGCCCCAGGACTGGCAAAAAAGGAAAAAGAAAAGAAAAGGACTAAAAGGGGGATGGGGGGGAGCTTACTTCAAAGTATTTTACTGTTTCTGATACCATTATAAATTGAATAGTTTCATAAGTTTGTTAGGGGGTTGATTGTTGTGAGATTAGAGACGCACAATTGGTTTTCGTGTATTGATCTCATGTCCCACAACATTTCTGAGTCCTTTGTTAGTTCCAGTAGCTTCTTAGTGAGCACACTGAGGTCTTACAAGGCCATGCTGTCTGCACGTTCAGATAGCTTGACACCTCCCTTCCCATGCCAGATGCCTTCTGTTATATCCTCTACACCCCTGGCTAGAGCTGGGGTACAGCCATGAATAGACAAGGAGAGAGTGGACATCCTTGTTTTATTCCTGACTTAGGGACAAGCCCCTCTAAGTGTGGAGTTAGCTGGGGGTTGTGCATATCTGCCTTTTGTCATATTGATGGCATTCCCTTGCATCTCTAGTTTCTTTAGTTTTCAAGTCATAAGGGGGCGCTAAACCTCACCAAACTTCTTCCAGTAACCTTCTGCTGTTAAACCAACCTTGCATTTCTGGGGCAGATCTGTGGTGGTCATGGTGTAACAGCTGTTTTGCCACGGAGGACTTTTACGTCTACTCACGAGGGATGTTTTTCTGTAGTTTTCTTCTCTTTTGATGTCTGGTTTGGTTTCAGTGAAATATGGGCCCCAAAGAAATAGTTAGGAGGTATTCCCTGCTCTTCTGATTTGGGGGAGAGTTTGTGAAGTAAGTTTTGGCAGAAATCCTGAGAAGCTATTTGATCCGGACACTTCTTTGTGAGAAGTACTTTAATTATTAATAAAACTCTCTCGTGGAAGGTCTTCTCACATTTCTCTCCTGTCTGCCCCCTGACCCTTCCTAATTACCTGTCCCTGTGCTTGGAACCCGCTGACATCCACGGTCACTGCATCCTACGACCCTTAGCTTACCAGCCCCCGCGGAGTCCCGTTCGAGTCAGGCTTCTGTGACGATGCACAGGGCAGGAACGCGCCCTTCAGGGGGGCCCCGCGTCACCCCGCAGCCTTCAGTCCCCACGCCAAGTCACACCTCATGGGAAGGTGCTGGGCAACAAGGCCGTGCCTCCCGGGCCTCCGATCTCCTCCACCCGGTGCCCAGCGAGCCGGCCTGTGCCGGGTGACCCGCGTCCCCACCCCCGCAGGAGGACATGGGCCTGACCTACGCGGAGCTGTCCGTCCTCGGGAGGCTCAGGAAGACGGCCAAGGCGGGGCCCTACAGCATGTTCTGCAAGCTGCTCCACATGTGGGCCAAAACCTGCAGCCCCAGGCAGGTGAGGCCGGGGCCCCGGGGCCGCGGGGCCGTGGGCAGCACCGCCTGCCTGTGGGCGGCTGCTTGTCCTGGCCTGCTGGGGCCGGCTCACCCCCTCTGGAGGTGGCACACGACCTTGGGGTCGGCAGCCCTGTGCTTCTCCGGGCCCCGTCCTGTGAGCGCCGGCCCTCCCGAGGGACCTGGGCGCTCAGGGAGGGAGCCAGGGCCCTGCGCTGGGGCGCTGTCACTCCGAGGAAGAATCCAGCCTCCAGGCCTCGGCCAGGCACTCGCGGCGCCCACCCGTATTCCCGGCTACTCAGGAGGCTGAGATCCGAGGGTCCAAGTTTGAATCCAGCTCCGTCAAGAAAGTCCTTGAGACTTACCTCCAGGGACCCAGCAAAAAGCTGCATGGGGAGCTGCCACTCCCGTGGTAGACTGCCAGCCGTGAGGGAAAAAGCCAAGGGAGAACCTGAGGCACTGAGTTCAAGTCCCGGTGCCAGTGCACGCGGGCGCACACAGACACACACACACACACACACACACACACACACGCACAGAAAGGATCCCCACTAACTTCAAGACGCGCGGCCCTGCCGTCTTGGGGCCCCATGTGTTGCCTGCCTGTTCGCCCACCAGGTGGCTGAAAAGGTGAAGAGGTTCTTCTCCAAGTACTCCATGAACAGACACAAGATGACCACGCTCACGCCCGCCTACCACGCGGAGAACTACAGCCCTGATGACAACAGGTTTGACCTGCGGCCCTTCCTGTACAACTCGGCCTGGCCCTGGCAGTTCCAGAGAATCGACACCCAGGTGGGCTGGCGCCGCCCTTTCCCCGGGCACGGGTGTTTGTCTCCCCGGGAGGGACGGCTCCGTGTCCACGGCCCGTCCCTTCACCATTGTCCTGCCGAGGGTCACGTGGCTTTAAAGCTTCTGTGTGGAGGTCTAGTTGTTTTGTTGATAAACATGGTCTCGCTAGAGGCCAGTGGCTCACACCTGTCAGCCCAGGTACGTGGGAGGCTGACATCTGAGGATTGTGGTTCCAAGCCAGCCCTGGCAGGAAAGTCCGTGAGACTCTTATCTCCAGGGAACCACCAAAAAGCGGGAAGTGGAGCTGTGACTCAAGTGGTAGAGCGCCAACCTTGAGTGAAAAAGCTAAGGCCCTGAGTTCAAGTCCTGGTGCTGCTGACACCCCCCCCCCCGAAGTTCTGTGTAGGGTTCATGCTGTAGTTCATGATGGCTCCAAACGTGCCTCGTGGGAGGCGGGAGGTGGGGCTCAGGTGCTGGACTCCCCGCCTGGGAGACAAAGCGCCGGACCGCGAGTTCCAGTCCTAGACTCGAGGGAAAAACTACTCATCCCGAACTGGCCCAGCCGGGCTGCTTGATGCCCGCGGCCCCGCCTTCCCCCTGGAGTGCTGAGCACCTGTGCTCGGTTCTCTTGCTGATTCTGCGCAGCGTCCTCCCTGTGTGGCACTGAGCACCTGCCGCGAGCTCCCGCCCTGCCCCGCCCCCGCCGGCCCCAGCCAGCCTTCTGGCCTCTGTTACCTTTCCTCGTGGTGTGGGTGGTGCCAGTTGTGGGATTTGAACTCAGGACTCTCATCTGGCTTGTTGTTTTGTTGACTCCCGAGCTGGCGTTCCCCCTCTTGAGTCCCGTCTCCACTCACCGCTCTGTGGTGGTTCATCGGAGCTAAGAGTTTCACAGCTTCTCCTCCCTGGGCCGGCTGGGCCCCTCGGTCCTCTGAGTGGCTCGGGGGACAGGCGTGAGCCCCAGCGCCCGGCTGCCTGGGTGTCGTGGGTGCTGAGCTCGGGCGGAGCGGGCGCTCACGGCGTCTCTCTCCAGGTTCTGCAGCTGGAGTGGAAAGCCCAGCAGGACCCGAATGACCTGGACCGAGGGCCGACGGGGGCGGTGGACGGCCGGGACTGAGGCCCCAGCCCTGCCACAGCCCCACGGTGGGGAGGACTTGCTGGGGGGGGGGGGGAGAGAGAGAGAGAGAGAGAGAGAGAGAGAGAGAGAGAGAGAGAGAGAGAGAGCATGAGCATGTCCTGCCAGCTCCTTCGAGTCAGCTGAAATAAAGCGAGCTGTTCTCCCCGCCCGGAGCTGCCCTCGACGTCCTCCTGACACCCCGTCCCCTTCCCCCCAGAGCCAGCCAGGGGCTGGGCGGGGTCCCCCTGAGGGCTCTGTCATCGAGTCGTTGTCCGCGTCGCGCGTGCCTGTGCCCCTGCGCGGTGGGGGGGAGGCCCCGGCCGGCTGGGGAGGTCCCGGGGGTGGGCAGCGTGCTGGTGCCTGGCAAGTAGGCGGCGCTGAGCTGTGGGCCGCTCTCCGGGGTGGTGGGGGGCCTCCCACGAGCAGGAGGGGACCCCCAGCCGCTGCCGGGCCTTCCTGGAGGCCCAGCCGGGAGACCCTCGTGGGCGCAGCCGGCCACTCGGAGCGAGTCCCCGGAGAGAAGCTGGGCGCCGCGTCACGTCCGTCCGTGGGGGCCGCGAGCACGGCAGGCCTCGCCCCGCGGGACCTGGGCGCCCGACTCCCCCATATCCCCAGCACCCTTCCCCCCTCGTTCCCGCCACCTCCTGGCTGGGATGGAGAACTTCAGCTGGAGACACGCGCGCATGCACACGCACACACACACACACGCTCACACGAACACACACATGCTCACACAGACACATACACACACGCACAGGCGCACACTCACACACACGCACACACGCTCACACGAACATGCACACACGCTCACACGAACACACACACTCACACACATGCTCACACAGACACATACACACACGCACAGGCGCACACTCACACACGCACACACGCTCACACGCACACACACACGCACACGCTCACACGCACACACTCACACGCACACACGCTCACACACACACACACGCACACACTCGCACACACACTCCTCACGTCCCTGCACAGGGCTGACCAGCCGCAGCCCAGGCCTCGTGGCCACTGCCCCCTCGCCCCAAGACCCCGGGGGACCCCAGGGCCCAGGCCCAGGCGGGGCGCGCTCCTGCATGCGAGCAGAGCTGGCTCCGCCCTCTCCCGCCCCCCCCCCCGGCTGTGCCCAGCTCCATCTCCGTCCCTCACCCGGGCCAGGCTAGCGCGGCCTCCCCGATCCTGGCCCCTGCCCTGGGCAGAGGGTTCCCGCCACGCTTCCCCGTCCCGCGTGGCTCTGCCGTGCGGACACGGCGCCCCCCGGTGGCGATGGGCATTGTGGCCAGTGGAGTCACGGGAGGGAGGAGGGAGGGGAGACAACCAGGGGAACTTCCACACAGACACCTCTCTGTTACTAGCCAGCCAGCAGGCAGGCCATCCGCGTCGGACCTGCAGTCGCCAGCTGGGGCGGGCTCGGGCTCCGTCTCTGCTCGGCTGTTGTCCCTGTGTTCCCACAGCTTCTGTGTTTGTTTGTTTGTTTGTTTTTGCCAGTCCTGGGCCTTGAACTCAGGGCCTGAGCACTGTCCCTGACTTCTTTTTGCTCAAGGCCAGCACTCTAGCTCTTGAGCCATAGCGCTACTTCTGGCTGTTCTCTGTATATGTGGTGCTGGGGAATCGAACCCAGGGCTTCATGTATAGGAGGCGAGCGCTCTCGCCCCTAGGCCCCATTCCCAGCCCTTCACACAGCTCTGAGTTGGATTGAGAATTAGGCTGGGTGAGTTGCAGGTCTTCGTGGGATCTGGCTCTACCAGGGTCCCCATGGGAGAGTGGGACCCCGATCCAGAGGCCAATGACGACACCCAGGGGAGGCCTCCTCCTCATGTTGGAGGCAATTTGTGTGGTCTGAGGCGGGGCGGGGGGCGGGGACTCAGCCAAGCCCCCAAGGCCTGCGGTGAGGGGGGACTGTCAGAGCAGCCCCGGGGCCCAGGCCCCGCCTTGTTTCCTGGGGATTCTCAGGTCTCCACCCCAGCGCTCTCTGGATCTCACCAAGGGAAGAGGACCTGGGCCATCCCCAGCCAGGCAGACACCGCCCCGGGGACCTGGGCCCGCAGCATTTTGGTTTATGGAATCCTCTAGAGGGAGTCTGGTGAGGACGTGCAGGGGAGAAGTCTGTGAGGACGGGCGGGGGGGGGGGGGGGAGATCTGTAAGGACATGGAGGGGCAGAGTCCGCAGGGCTGTGGAGGGGAGGGGAAGCCAGCCAGTCCACCCTTGGTCTCTCCGGCTGAGAGTCAGATTCTCAATTCAGGCCTCGGTGGAAGGAGAAGAGACTGGCCAAAGGCAGAGAGGATCCTCTGGCATGGCCACCCCGAAAGAGACACGGACTCCCCGAGGGGACTTGCAGGCAGGAGTCATTCCCCAGACACCGACGGGACACCGGAGAGGCGTGGTGAACGTGCGGCCGGCAAGGGAAAGGTAAGACGCCCCACATGGGGTTCCTTGGGCAGGTTGGGGTCCAGGAGGGTGACCGGGAGATGGATTGACCCTCAGAAAGAGAAGCAGAGGGGCCGGGCACCAGCGGCTCACGCCTGTCATCCTCGCTACTCAGGAGGCTGACATCTGAGGGCCACGGTTCAAAGCCAACCCGGGCAGGAAAGTCCATGAGACCCTTATCTGCAGTGAACCACCAGAAAACCCAGAAGAGGCTCTGGTGCTCAAAGTGGTAGAGCACCAGCCTTGAGCTGAAGAGCTCCGGGACAGCGGCCAGGCGCAGAGTTTGAGCCCCACGAACAGAGCGCTAGTCTCAAGAAAAAAGAAAAAGAAAAAACTCAGTGAAAGTGCCCAGGTCCTGAGTTCAAGCCCCATGACCAACCAAACAAAGAAAGAAAACAAAAAGAAAGAGACAGGAAGATCATGAGAGTCCAACCTGAGTTACATAGTAATATTCTATCTAAGAAAAACCACACAACCAAAAGTAGAGTTATTATATGATTCCGGTTCCCCATTGCTGAGTGTATATATATATCTCCAATGGAGATGAAGTCCTCGTACAAAGAGCGGTGCATACACTCTTGTTATTGTGGAATTATTCACAATAGCTAAGACATAGATCAGCTTTGGTATCTAACTATGTATGTTTGGACACACAAAATGTATATAATACAAGATATTATTCACCCATAAAGAAAAAACATTCTCTCTCTATCCCCCCCCCCACCCCATCCTGGGGCTTGAACGTAGGGCCTGGGCACTGTCCCTGAGTTTTTCTGTTGAAGGCTAGTGCTCTGCCCTTTGAGCCACAGCTCCACTTCTGGCTTTTTCATGGTGAAGTGGAGATAAGAGTCTCACGAACTTTCTTGGCTAGGCTGGCTTTGAACCTTGACCCTCAGATCTCAGCCTTCCGAGTAGCTAGGATTACAGGAGACAGTTACTGGTGCCCAGCATGGTTTTCTTTTTGTTATTATGTGTTTTATTATTAATTGGGTGCCAAATATGAACCGGTGGGGGGAGCATCCATGTCCTCAGCCACGGGACCATATTCCCAGCCTGAACTATCTTTGTAGGCATGTGTAATACAAAGGTGTTTTTTGGTTTAAAAGCAATGGAATAAACTATTTAGTATACATATATTCTTTATTAAATGTTGCAAACCAGGCTTGTGGTTGGTAAATCTGTTACGCTGTTTTCAAACATACTTTTAGCTACCTACCCATGGTTGAGTACCTAGGTGCTCAAATCCACTTGTGCTTTTACTTCATTTCACCTACTGGACATTCTCTAAAGTCCCTCATGTGTTGACATGAAGAGCATTGTCTGGAAGGCATGGTTAGCTAGTCTGTCAGCCTTACTAGGCTTGATATGTGTTTTGAGATCCTAATCCATTATAAAGAGCATCTGCTAATTTGCAATTTGTGTATGCATTTTACTGTTTTGCTTTTAATCTTGACAGCATTTGTTTGAAGTTTCTAAGGTTTTCATAACAAAATGCCCCATAACAGAAATGTAAAAAAATCATTTCCTGGCAGTCCTAGAGGATCGAAGTCCAGAAGAATGCTCGGGATGTCGACGAGATTGCTTCTGCCCAGCAGATGGCTGGCTGCTTACCTTCTCATGCAGGGCCTTCTCTGCGCCTCCTTGTCTGTCCACTTCTGCAGATAAGGACACTGATCTGGTTTGCTCATCAGGGTGATGGCTTCATTTTCACTTGACTACCTCCTTAAAGGCTCTCCCTACAATCCCAGATGGTGAGGATCAAGGAGGGCTTCCCCACTGGAGGGGAGACGGTGCAACATTGGGTGGAATTCGGCTTCAGATCCCCTTCTAGACACATGGAATGAAGAATTAAACCTGTCTGCAAAGGGAGATGTAGGTAAGTAGAACTAAGATAAAGCTTAATTCATTTTTCTTTGATGAAATGTGAAAGAAATCAGGTCAAGCTGCCTTGCACATATTATGGACATCAGATTTTCTTTTTTGCCTGTCTTGGGACTTGGGACTCAGGACCTGAGCTCTGTCCCTGGCTTCTTCTTCTTCTTTCTGTCCTCAAGGTTAGTTAGCACTCTACCTCTTGAGGTACGGCGCCACTTCTGGCTTTTACTGTTTATGTGGTTCTGAGGTATCAAACCCAGGGCTTCATGCATGCTAGGCAAGCACTCTACCCCTAAGCCATATTTCCAGCCCTGGACATGAATTTTACGAGATTGTAGGGAACCGTAATTCTGTGAGTCTTTGGTGTGAAGCATACAGCTTTTCTGACTGGCGGCAAGTACTACCAGAGCTGACAACAGAGGCGGGAACACAAGGGAGCGACTACTACCTGCTATGTGCAAAGAGCAAACAAAGAGAAATTGCTTTCACAGTGCCTGGGCACTGTCTCTCTGCTCATGTGGCTAACGCGAGGGCTCTACCACGTTAAGCAATGTTCAGAATGTGGCTTCTGGGTGCTTCATTGGAGCTGCACAGTGTCAAGAGCACCCTGCCGGGGCTGGCTTTGACACCCAGCCTTTGGAGTAGCTACAATGACAGACATGAGCCACCGGTGCCTGGCTTCAAGCTGGCTTCGTGGAGGTCGTTCCAAGTCATGGGCCTTGTAGTTGTGCTGTCAGCAACGAGGCCAGCATGACCCATGAGGGTGTTCCATGTCCTGAACGCACTGTGCATCATGCCTTTGCCTAGAAAAGTGGTCCTCACCACAGAGGTGACCATCAGGCACGGAGCCATCTCCACGCTGCGCGGGGAGCGCATGTGCAGTTGGCCAAGGTGACGGCTCAGCCTCACCCAGGACGCATCAGCCAGAACATTCTCTGCCTTGTCATGGCCTCAGGGCCTGGTGGACTGGGGATGGAAAGGAGCAGGGCGTCCTCCTGCTTTCCCTGAGCCTCACCTGCCCCTGGCCTGGGGCTAGACATGCCAGTGCCTCTGCGGGCCCCTGGTGAACAGAGCTATGGGAACTGGACACCTCACTGACCTCGGGGCAAGGACACACACGCTGCAGCCAGCGGGGATGGCAGCAACCTCAGGCCGCATTCCCGGAGTGTCAGTTTCCTTGGCTCGGTGTGGGCTCCTCCAGGGCCCTGATGGCCCATGAGCGTTTGTGGTGCTGAGGAAAGCAGGGAGGACAGGATGTGCACAAGGCTGTCACTGGCAGGTGTCCTGGCCCATGAGTGAATGAAGGAGAGTAGGGATGGTCCCTGGTGTGGAGTGCAGGCCCTTCTGGGTGACTGCCACCCGTGTGCTGGAATAGAAGGAGGACCTCTAGTCCTGAAGCCCCCCAGTCTTGAGTGTCATTGTGACTCCAGGAGGGTTGTGTGTGAAGATGTGTACAGACTGTGCAAAGGCAGCTTGAGCACCTTTGGGTGCTGTTGGTGTGCAAGCTGTCTTGTGACTTGCTGCAGGTGAGCGGCCATCTCCGCACACCAGGCCCTCCCTGTGCATGTGCAAGCAGGAGGCTACCCATCTGTTCCCACACTCCAGCTAGGGAGGAGGGGTGTCCCTAGGATCTCTCTCAGGGTCCCAACCTTATAGGACAAGAAAACATCAGGGAAGGCGAGAAAACCACAGCGGGAAGGGAGCAGAAGGAGTTGTGTGGAGGGAAGGAGGCCTGGATGGCTTGGAACAGGTTGGAGGAGGGTGGACAAGACAAGACTCAGGGCCTGGGGACGGCACTCACTGCCCATGCCGAGCCAGTCTCTCCCCAAAGCGGCACTGACAACCAGCCGCACACGGAGCAAGGGCTAGCCCCTGGGACCCCCGGACCCTGCAGGCTCCAGCCAGGCCTGGTCCTTCTGGCCTTTTCTGTATAAGCGGTGCTGAGGAATCGAACCAAGGGCGTTAAGCACTCTTGCCACTTGGCCATTTTCAAGCTCTCTTGGCTATATTCCCAACCCACACCTTTAGTTTTCCTTTTTGTAAAATCTAATTGTTAGATCAGCAAACTTACTTTCTTTTAAGCCATTCATGTGAAAGCAGCTTTTTTTGGGTTTTTTTTTGGTGCCAGTCCTGGGCCTTGAACTCAGGGCCTGAGCACTGTCCCTGGCTTCATTTTGCTCTAGGCTAGCACTCTACCTCTTGAGCCACAGTGCCATTTCTGGCTTTTTTCTATATATGTGGTGCTGAAACCAGGGCTTCATGTATTCGGGGCAAGCACTTTAGCACTAGGCCATATTCCCAACACCACGCATTTAGTTTTGTGTACCGGCTCTCCATGAAATTGTTCCCTGCCAAGGGAGAGGCTCAGTGATGTGGGCCATTTCCTATTCTTGGTGAGACAGGGACTTAGGAGCCCCAACATCTGATGATCTGGCAGGAAGTAGCTGGACTGAGATCCCCAGGGATCAGTGCCAAGTGGCCTTCGAGCCCCTTAGAAATACAATGTCACCTCCAGGGTCCCATCTGGGTGGGGAGAGACAGTGTGCTTACGACCCCAAGGGATCGATCAAACTGAAGGTGGACACCACTGCCAGGGGTCTAGGTTGGGACAGTGAGCCTGGTCTGGGGTCCTCCTGGCCATTGGGGTTCCTGGGGGAGGCCCATCCAAGCATGAACAGGGAGGGCACTCTGCAGAGGTGAGGTCAGAAAGGCTGGGGAGAGATGACCTCACAATGGCTCCGAGTAACTAGAGCCCTGGTCCTTCCGGGCACCCACAGTCCATACAAGCCACAGAGCGTATGCTTGTGTGGACAGTGACTACTGGAAAATGTTTTGCTGTTGTTGGCAAATTTGTCGAGACTCAGGCCAGAATGAAAGGCGGACAGGCGGCTTGGTGGCCGTCTGTCCACGCTGGCTGCGCCCGAGCCTCTGCCGCCGCCTCCGGAGGTGGTTCCGGAGGAGAGCACGGGTGACGTGGGCCAGTGAAGGGCAGGAAACTGTTGGGCCGACTCACATTCTTCATCTCCAGGCTCCTCATAGGCTCTCCCTGCTTGTGTGTGTGTGTGTGTGTGTGTGTGTGTGTGTGTGCGCGCATGTGTGTGTGTGTGTTCCTTCTTTGGTGTGGGTCCATTCTCTCCAGGTGCCTGAGTCAAGTGAGTGGTGATGAGACTTCTGGTCATATTATGCACCGCACTTGACCTGTCCTTCCATGTTTGTCCTCTAGAATGAAGATGGCTTGGCCCCAGTTATGGAGGAGGCCTACGGGTCAGAGGTCATCGAGGCAAGCACACCGGAGGAGCAAGTAGAGGGCTTGCTGCGTGCCCAGTTGATCCAGGACACCATCTTCATTAATAATTTCTTGGACACCTACAGGATGTTTCAGAACACCCACGAGGTCGTGGATCTACTCTTCAACAGGTGAGTGCCAACTGGAATTGGATAGGGTTCCTCAGCTGCACTGGGAGCCTTGGGAATGCAGTGTGGCGGGTGGAGTGTGCCTAGAAACTCACTCTGTGGCAGTGGTCTTTGCCTGGGAGTTGAGCAGGGAAGTCCTTGGAGAGGCCTGGCCTGGCTGGCAGCTTCCAGGGTCCCGTGGGGGCTGTGGGCTCTTCCGTTTGACTCTGTTTGTTTGAGGCCTCCCACAAAGCAGTGACTCTCACCAGCAAGAAGGAAAGGGATGCACGCTGGGCGAAGGGTGTCAACCTAGATGTACACAGAGCAGGCATGTCTAGGCCAGAGGCAAGACACGTGGACTGGTCTTTTGATCAGGGCAGGAGCTGCTTGTCCTCTTGCAGGAACGAGATAGCAAGTAGCTCCACTGGAAGGGCCGAGATGCAGGCAATGAGGTAAAAGATGGGAGAAGAGCAGGATGTGCCAGCTGTCCTGGGCTGGCCAGTGATGCTTCAACCCCTCCGCAGGTTCTGGACTTTTGAAGCCCCCATGGGCTGCTCAGGAAGGACTGCTGCCCTTCCCCACTGCAGCCAGGAGATGATTCCTCGGGACCAGCGCTGCTAGTGAGTGGCTTTGATCCCCAGGGAGGTCCCATGTCTCCAGAGTGCAGACAAGTGTGTGTGTGTGTGTGTGTGTGTGTGTGTGTGTGTGTGTGTGTGAGGTTTGCAGGGTGAGGCTTGGCCAACCTAGGGCCCCTCAGCTCTTGTACTTGTCATCAGAGACTTGGGTTGCGGGCTCCATCTGTGGGAGGTGGAAGACTCCAGGCGCTGGGTACTAGTATAGAATAGCAGTGGAGTCTGAGGCTCGGCACAGAGCCCTGTGAGAATCCATCCTCAGCACAGCCCATGTCATCCAGGCTTGCTCAGCTCTCCTTGAGGTCCAGCTTAGGTCGAGGGTCCTGTGTCCTTGGAAAGGTCCCCGGACACGCTGTGAGGAATCTGGATGACAGCTCAGGGCTACCCGGAGACAATCAGCAAGGAGAAGGGGTGGAGTCTGTAGCCAGCCCATGTGGCTTGCTGAGGAAGGAGGCAGAGGAGTTTCCAAGGAGGTGGACCAGACCCCTGTGTGTGCCAGGAAAGACAGCAAGCCTTCTTGGAGTACAGTGTGTAGAGGCCCAGGGCAGAGAGCAAGAAGGCGGTGCCACTTGCAGAAGAGGCCAGAGCTGTTCCCAGCTGTGGGTCTTGCAGCGCTCCTTGGAGCTTGTCTGCCGGCCTGGCCTGGGATGGCTTGACACTGGTGGCACAGCTCAAAGGTGCTCGAATTGGCAAATCCTGGTGTCTGCCAGGACTTTAAGCCACGTAGGTGGGTGAAGAAGACCATGGGAGCTGCTGGCCTTTCTTGAGACTCTGTTTGCCACCCATGTGCCTCCAGTGCCATCTCGGGGCTCATAAACACCTGGCTGGACCGCCGCCCGCAGGACTTCTTGGAAGCTGCCCAGCATCCGTGCCTCCAACGCCTCCGGGCTCAACTGCGGCTCCATATGTGTGGCTCCGAGCTGGAGCGCCATGTCTCCCATCTCCTGGCGCAGTTGGGGATCCAGGAATCCATCCCGGGCGAGGCTACGGGTGCGGGGCCTGCGTCAGAGCCGTGGGCTGGGCAGGGCGGATGGTGCAGGGCACCCCGGGAGCAGGCTCCCAAAGGAGCTGTGGGCCGGGAACGAGACAAGCATGGGCCCCGGCAACCTCTTCTCTAGGAGATGGGGAAGAGGCCATGCAGGGAAAACCAGGGGGAGGGTGTGGTGGGATTCCTCAAAGCCTGGGCACAGAGCAGTCGTGGAGAAGATCCTGTCTCCTCCTGCAGCTCCGGCAGCAGCCGCCCTGGTGGCTGTGACCCCGACTCGCGAGCTGGCTTCCGCTCCCAGCCGGAGGGTGGCCCTCTGCACGCTGGGTGGAACAGCGACGGCTGCCCGAGCGCAGGCCCCTTCAGCCTTGAATCCGGCTGGCAGGCGTCTGGGAGCCCAAGCTGCGTGTGTGGATGAAGAGCCACGGGCCACGCCGGCTCTGCTGCCTAGGCCTGAAGGGGCACGAGCAGCCCGCGGGGAGGCGTCATCATCCCCCACTTGGGCTTCGGAGCTTAGTGGCCAGGGACCAGCGGCGGCCGGTGCTGAGCTGGAGCCCTCCTGCTCCGGGGCTCCGGGGTTGAGTGGAGGAGAAGCAGCGGTGTGCTCTGGGGAGATGCAGCCCTGCTTCAGCTTGTTACCTGTGCTCGGGGCCCAGCCTGCCCCAGAAGCCATCGCTGAGGCAGAGCCAGCGTCCACCTTGGCTCCCCTTCTAAGCGCTAGATCTTCATTCTTCACTCCTGAGCTGGAGCTGCTCATGTACTTAGCGCTGCTGCTCTTTGACCTGGGAGCTCCGGCTGCGCTGCTCTGTGGACTCGCAGTACTGGCTCTGCTGCTCTGTGCCATGCAGGCTCTAGGCTCCCGTGTCCCATCGGAGCCAGAGTCCCCCATGGCTCGGGGCCCCGGTGCTGATGGAGCTCCAGCATGGAGTGCTGCCGACAGGGAGCCGTGTGCCAGCGGGGCTCCCATGGTCCCTTGCAGCCAGCCGGCCTCCAGTGGTGTGCCGGCAGTGGACCTGATCCAGATCCTGGCGCTGCTTGTCTTCCGAGGACCCGAAGGCATGCTCTCAGATGTGGGAGTTCGCTTTCTGATGCTCCATGCGTTGAGATCATTCAATTCTTGTGCCCAATCAGAGTCACCTACCAGCTTGGCTCTGGTGCACAGTGCTCAGGGAGCATTGGGAAGTAGCGTTGACGATGAGGCCAGTTTGCCCTCGTCTCCTCCTCTCAGTCTTCAAGACCCGGACTGCAGTGCAGACCTGGAGGTGCTTCTCTCCTTAAGTGTGTTGTTTTACCGTTTTGGAGCACCAGCTGTGGCGCTCTTTGTGGTTGGATTTCCGGCCATGGTTCTTGTCGTGGTGAGAGCTATAGCCTGTCACGCGGGCTTGGAGCCATCGGCCACCTGGGCTCAGGTGCGCAGTAGAGATGAAGCTCCATCCTCAGGCCTGCCGTGAAGCCACGATCTAGCTCTGCTCCAGGATTCAGTGTCGGAGACGCAGCTCCCAGGGCAGAGCTGGACCTCTTTCTGCCCGCGGCTGCGGTGCTGGCTCTGGTCCAGACACCCATTCTGGCTTTGTGTGTGGGAGGAGCACTCGCTATTGTGCTCCTCCTTGTAAGAGCCCCAATTTGCCAGACTCCATCTGGGAGTGCTCAGCTGGGGCCACATTCCAGCATGGTTTCGGGGCTCAGGCGTGAGGACACAGCAGCCTCCGGGGCCAAGAGGGAAGGCCCGAGAAGCTCGACGCCGGTGTCGGGCCTGCTTTGCACCGCAGCGGGCAATGCCTGTGCTCCAGGGCTCGCTCAGGACAGCGCAGCTGCCTGGAGCCCTCAGCACGAGTCCCATAACTGCCTGGCCACGGTGAAGGAGCAGGCTCCCTCCGCTTCTGGCCATTCGGACCGGGATTGGGCAGCAGTTCCTGCCCAAGAAGCTTGCCACCATCTTTTGCTGGGCAGAGAGATTGTGCGCAGCCGGAAGGAGCCTCCTGCCCTGACTGCAGTTCCCCAGCTGATGTCGGAGCAGCTCCCCAGGATGGATGTGGTGAGGGGCTGGGCAGGGGCTGCATGTGGGGGGTTGGGTTTCCTGTGCCCTCTGCTGCCCAGGACCACGCTTCCTACCCCTGGAGCCCAAGGATAGTTGCCCCAGCCCCAGCTCCGGCACACCTGGCCCCTGTCTGTCTAGGACCATTTGGTTAAGTGCGATCCCTAAAGAGACGAGGCCTGCTCCCCTGCCATGAAATGTGTGCAACGAAGCGGTGGAGCAGAAAGAGTGGCAGGCAGGATAGAGCTCAGCCTAAAGTACCAGGAGCCGGTGGTCTCCACACTCCGTCGGGAGGCACCTGATGTGTCACTGATGGGAGCCAAGGCCAGGGACGGGAAAGGGCACCAGTTCTTGTGGTAGGACCTATGCCGGTGTCCTTAACACACACGTGCTGGCAGGGCCTGGGCGAAAGAAGGTTTTTCTGGAGTCAGGAAGGCAAGTGGGAGGACTGAGCGCACTTGGGGAAACACCACTGTCTCCTTCCTACCTTAGTTCCCTTGGAGTCTCTGTGGGGGTGGTGTGCTGGGCGGTCAGCACAGCAGATCCAGAGAATCCCAGAGCCTGGAGTGTCCTCCTTCCTGCTCTGAGCTCCATAGCCATGTGTCTGTGGTGTAATGTGTGTGTGTGTGTGTGTGTGTGTGTGTGTGTGTGTGCGTGTGTGTGTGTGTGTTCCTTCTTTGGTGTGGGGTCCATTCTCTCCAGGTGCCCGAGTCAACTGACTGGTGATGAGTCTTCTGGGCATATTGTCCATTGCCCTTGACCTGTCCTTCCATGTTTTTCCTCTAGAATGAAGATGGCTTGGCCTCAGTTATGGAGGAGGCCAGCGGGTCAGAGGTCATCATGGCAGGCACACTGCAGGAGCAAGTAGAGCGCTTGCGGCTTGCCCAGTTGATCCAGGACTCAAGCTTCATTTACTACTACTTGGACACCTACAGGATGTTTCAGGACACCCAGGAGGTGGTGGATCTACTCTTCAGCAGGTGAGTGCCAACTGGAATTGGATAGGGTTCCTCAGCTGCACTGGGAGCCTTGGGAATGCAGTGTGGCGGGTGGAGTGTGCCTAGAAACTCACTCTGTGGCAGTGGTCTTTGCCTGGGAGTTGAGCAGGGAAGTCCTTGGAGAGGCCTGGCCTGGCTGGCAGCTTCCAGGGTCCCGTGGGGGCTGTGGGATCTTCCGTTTGACTCTGTTTGTTTGAGGCCTCCCACAAAGCAGTGACTCTCACCAGCAAGAAGGAAAGGGATGCACGCTGGGCGAAGGGTGTCAACCTAGATGTACACAGAGCAGGCATGTCTAGGCCAGAGGCAAGACACGTGGACTGGTCTTTTGATCAGGGCAGGAGCTGCTTGTCCTCTTGCAGGAACGAGATAGCAAGTAGCTCCACTGGAAGGGCCGAGATGCAGGCAATGAGGTAAAAGATGGGAGAAGAGCAGGATGTGCCAGCTGTCCTGGGCTGGCCAGTGATGCTTCAACCCCTCCGCAGGTTCTGGACTTTTGAAGCCCCCATGGGCTGCTCAGGAAGGACTGCTGCCCTTCCCCACTGCAGCCAGGAGATGATTCCTCGGGACCAGCGCTGCTAGTGAGTGGCTTTGATCCCCAGGGAGGTCCCATGTCTCCAGAGTGCAGACAAGTGTGTGTGTGTGTGTGTGTGTGTGTGTGTGTGTGTGAGGTTTGCAGGGTGAGGCTTGGCCAACCTAGGGCCCCTCAGCTCTTGTACTTGTCATCAGAGACTTGGGTTGCGGGCTCCATCTGTGGGAGGTGGAAGACTCCAGGCGCTGGGTACTAGTATAGAATAGCAGTGGAGTCTGAGGCTCGGCACAGAGCCCTGTGAGAATCCATCCTCAGCACAGCCCATGTCATCCAGGCTTGCTCAGCTCTCCTTGAGGTCCAGCTTAGGTCGAGGGTCCTGTGTCCTTGGAAAGGTCCCCGGACACGCTGTGAGGAATCTGGATGACAGCTCAGGGCTACCCGGAGACAATCAGCAAGGAGAAGGGGTGGAGTCTGTAGCCAGCCCATGTGGCTTGCTGAGGAAGGAGGCAGAGGAGTTTCCAAGGAGGTGGAGCAGACCCCTGTGTGTGCCAGGAAAGACAGCAAGCCTTCTTGGAGTACAGTGTGTAGAGGCCCAGGGCAGAGAGCAAGAAGGCGGTGCCACTTGCAGAAGAGGCCAGAGCTGTTCCCAGCTGTGGGTCTTGCAGCGCTCCTTGGAGCTTGTCTGCCGGCCTGGCCTGGGATGGCTTGACACTGGTGGCACAGCTCAAAGGTGCTCGAATTGGCAAATCCTGGTGTCTGCCAGGACTTTAAGCCACGTAGGTGGGTGAAGAAGACCATGGGAGCTGCTGGCCTTTCTTGAGACTCTGTTTGCCACCCATGTGCCTCCAGTGCCATCTCGGGGCTCATAAACACCTGGCTGGACCGCCGCCCGCAGGACTTCTTGGAAGCTGCCCAGCATCCGTGCCTCCAACGCCTCCGGGCTCAACTGCGGCTCCATATGTGTGGCTCCGAGCTGGAGCGCCATGTCTCCCATCTCCTGGCGCAGTTGGGGATCCAGGAATCCATCCCGGGCGAGGCTACGGGTGCGGGGCCTGCGTCAGAGCCGTGGGCTGGGCAGGGCGGATGGTGCAGGGCACCCCGGGAGCAGGCTCCCAAAGGAGCTGTGGGCCGGGAACGAGACAAGCATGGGCCCCGGCAACCTCTTCTCTAGGAGATGGGGAAGAGGCCATGCAGGGAAAACCAGGGGGAGGGTGTGGTGGGATTCCTCAAAGCCTGGGCACAGAGCAGTCGTGGAGAAGATCCTGTCTCCTCCTGCAGCTCCGGCAGCAGCCGCCCTGGTGGCTGTGACCCCGACTCGCGAGCTGGCTTCCGCTCCCAGCCGGAGGGTGGCCCTCTGCACGCTGGGTGGAACAGCGACGGCTGCCCGAGCGCAGGCCCCTTCAGCCTTGAATCCGGCTGGCAGGCGTCTGGGAGCCCAAGCTGCGTGTGTGGATGAAGAGCCACGGGCCACGCCGGCTCTGCTGCCTAGGCCTGAAGGGGCACGAGCAGCCCGCGGGGAGGCGTCATCATCCCCCACTTGGGCTTCGGAGCTTAGTGGCCAGGGACCAGCGGCGGCCGGTGCTGAGCTGGAGCCCTCCTGCTCCGGGGCTCCGGGGTTGAGTGGAGGAGAAGCAGCGGTGCGCTCTGGGGAGATGCAGCCCTGCTTCAGCTTGTTACCTGTGCTCGGGGCCCAGCCTGCCCCAGAAGCCATCGCTGAGGCAGAGCCAGCGTCCACCTTGGCTCCCCTTCTAAGCGCTAGATCTTCATTCTTCACTCCTGAGCTGGAGCTGCTCATGTACTTAGCGCTGCTGCTCTTTGACCTGGGAGCTCCGGCTGCGCTGCTCTGTGGACTCGCAGTACTGGCTCTGCTGCTCTGTGCCATGCAGGCTCTAGGCTCCCGTGTCCCATCGGAGCCAGCGTCCCCCATGGCTCGGGGCCCCGGTGCTGATGGAGCTCCAGCATGGAGTGCTGCCGACAGGGAGCCGTGTGCCAGCGGGGCTCCCATGGTCCCTTGCAGCCAGCCGGCCTCCAGTGGTGTGCCGGCAGTGGACCTGATCCAGATCCTGGCGCTGCTTGTCTTCCGAGGACCCGAAGGCATGCTCTCAGATGTGGGAGTTCGCTTTCTGATGCTCCATGCGTTGAGATCATTCAATTCTTGTGCCCAATCAGAGTCACCTACCAGCTTGGCTCTGGTGCACAGTGCTCAGGGAGCATTGGGAAGTAGCGTTGACGATGAGGCCAGTTTGCCCTCGTCTCCTCCTCTCAGTCTTCAAGACCCGGACTGCAGTGCAGACCTGGAGGTGCTTCTCTCCTTAAGTGTGTTGTTTTACCGTTTTGGAGCACCAGCTGTGGCGCTCTTTGTGGTTGGATTTCCGGCCATGGTTCTTGTCGTGGTGAGAGCTATAGCCTGTCACGCGGGCTTGGAGCCATCGGCCACCTGGGCTCAGGTGCGCAGTAGAGATGAAGCTCCATCCTCCAGGCCTGCCGTGAAGCCACGATCTAGCTCTGCTCCAGGATTCAGTGTCGGAGACGCAGCTCCCAGGGCAGAGCTGGACCTCTTTCTGCCCGCGGCTGCGGTGCTGGCTCTGGTCCAGACACCCATTCTGGCTTTGTGTGTGGGAGGAGCACTCGCTATTGTGCTCCTCCTTGTAAGAGCCCCAATTTGCCAGACTCCATCTGGGAGTGCTCAGCTGGGGCCACATTCCAGCATGGTTTCGGGGCTCAGGCGTGAGGACACAGCAGCCTCCGGGGCCAAGAGGGAAGGCCCGAGAAGCTCGACGCCGGTGTCGGGCCTGCTTTGCACCGCAGCGGGCAATGCCTGTGCTCCAGGGCTCGCTCAGGACAGCGCAGCTGCCTGGAGCCCTCAGCACGAGTCCCATAACTGCCTGGCCACGGTGAAGGAGCAGGCTCCCTCCGCTTCTGGCCATTCGGACCGGGATCGGGCAGCAGTTCCTGCCCAAGAAGCTTGCCACCATCTTTTGCTGGGCAGAGAGATTGTGCGCAGCCGGAAGGAGCCTCCTGCCCTGACTGCAGTTCCCCAGCTGATGTCGGAGCAGCTCCCCAGGATGGATGTGGTGAGGGGCTGGGCAGGGGCTGCATGTGGGGGGTTGGGTTTCCTGTGCCCTCTGCTGCCCAGGACCACGCTTCCTACCCCTGGAGCCCAAGGATAGTTGCCCCAGCCCCAGCTCCGGCACACCTGGCCCCTGTCTGTCTAGGACCATTTGGTTAAGTGCGATCCCTAAAGAGACGAGGCCTGCTCCCCTGCCATGAAATGTGTGCAACGAAGCGGTGGAGCAGAAAGAGTGGCAGGCAGGATAGAGCTCAGCCTAAAGTACCAGGAGCCGGTGGTCTCCACACTCCGTCGGGAGGCACCTGATGTGTCACTGATGGGAGCCAAGGCCAGGGACGGGAAAGGGCACCAGTTCTTGTGGTAGGACCTATGCCGGTGTCCTTAACACACACGTGCTGGCAGGGCCTGGGCGAAAGAAGGTTTTTCTGGAGTCAGGAAGGCAAGTGGGAGGACTGAGCGCACTTGGGGAAACACCACTGTCTCCTTCCTACCTTAGTTCCCTTGGAGTCTCTGTGGGGGTGGTGTGCTGGGCGGTCAGCACAGCAGATCCAGAGAATCCCAGAGCCTGGAGTGTCCTCCTTCCTGCTCTGAGCTCCATAGCCATGTGTCTGTGGTGTAATGTGTGTGTGTGTGTGTGTGTGTGTGTGTGTGCGTGTGTGTGTGTGTGTTCCTTCTTTGGTGTGGGGTCCATTCTCTCCAGGTGCCCGAGTCAACTGACTGGTGATGAGTCTTCTGGGCATATTGTCCATTGCCCTTGACCTGTCCTTCCATGTTTTTCCTCTAGAATGAAGATGGCTTGGCCTCAGTTATGGAGGAGGCCAGCGGGTCAGAGGTCATCATGGCAGGCACACTGCAGGAGCAAGTAGAGCGCTTGCGGCTTGCCCAGTTGATCCAGGACTCAAGCTTCATTTACTACTACTTGGACACCTACAGGATGTTTCAGGACACCCAGGAGGTGGTGGATCTACTCTTCAGCAGGTGAGTGCCAACTGGAATTGGATAGGGTTCCTCAGCTGCACTGGGAGCCTTGGGAATGCAGTGTGGCGGGTGGAGTGTGCCTAGAAACTCACTCTGTGGCAGTGGTCTTTGCCTGGGAGTTGAGCAGGGAAGTCCTTGGAGAGGCCTGGCCTGGCTGGCAGCTTCCAGGGTCCCGTGGGGGCTGTGGGATCTTCCGTTTGACTCTGTTTGTTTGAGGCCTCCCACAAAGCAGTGACTCTCACCAGCAAGAAGGAAAGGGATGCACGCTGGGCGAAGGGTGTCAACCTAGATGTACACAGAGCAGGCATGTCTAGGCCAGAGGCAAGACACGTGGACTGGTCTTTTGATCAGGGCAGGAGCTGCTTGTCCTCTTGCAGGAACGAGATAGCAAGTAGCTCCACTGGAAGGGCCGAGATGCAGGCAATGAGGTAAAAGATGGGAGAAGAGCAGGATGTGCCAGCTGTCCTGGGCTGGCCAGTGATGCTTCAACCCCTCCGCAGGTTCTGGACTTTTGAAGCCCCCATGGGCTGCTCAGGAAGGACTGCTGCCCTTCCCCACTGCAGCCAGGAGATGATTCCTCGGGACCAGCGCTGCTAGTGAGTGGCTTTGATCCCCAGGGAGGTCCCATGTCTCCAGAGTGCAGACAAGTGTGTGTGTGTGTGTGTGTGTGTGTGTGTGTGTGTGTGAGGTTTGCAGGGTGAGGCTTGGCCAACCTAGGGCCCCTCAGCTCTTGTACTTGTCATCAGAGACTTGGGTTGCGGGCTCCATCTGTGGGAGGTGGAAGACTCCAGGCGCTGGGTACTAGTATAGAATAGCAGTGGAGTCTGAGGCTCGGCACAGAGCCCTGTGAGAATCCATCCTCAGCACAGCCCATGTCATCCAGGCTTGCTCAGCTCTCCTTGAGGTCCAGCTTAGGTCGAGGGTCCTGTGTCCTTGGAAAGGTCCCCGGACACGCTGTGAGGAATCTGGATGACAGCTCAGGGCTACCCGGAGACAATCAGCAAGGAGAAGGGGTGGAGTCTGTAGCCAGCCCATGTGGCTTGCTGAGGAAGGAGGCAGAGGAGTTTCCAAGGAGGTGGAGCAGACCCCTGTGTGTGCCAGGAAAGACAGCAAGCCTTCTTGGAGTACAGTGTGTAGAGGCCCAGGGCAGAGAGCAAGAAGGCGGTGCCACTTGCAGAAGAGGCCAGAGCTGTTCCCAGCTGTGGGTCTTGCAGCGCTCCTTGGAGCTTGTCTGCCGGCCTGGCCTGGGATGGCTTGACACTGGTGGCACAGCTCAAAGGTGCTCGAATTGGCAAATCCTGGTGTCTGCCAGGACTTTAAGCCACGTAGGTGGGTGAAGAAGACCATGGGAGCTGCTGGCCTTTCTTGAGACTCTGTTTGCCACCCATGTGCCTCCAGTGCCATCTCGGGGCTCATAAACACCTGGCTGGACCGCCGCCCGCAGGACTTCTTGGAAGCTGCCCAGCATCCGTGCCTCCAACGCCTCCGGGCTCAACTGCGGCTCCATATGTGTGGCTCCGAGCTGGAGCGCCATGTCTCCCATCTCCTGGCGCAGTTGGGGATCCAGGAATCCATCCCGGGCGAGGCTACGGGTGCGGGGCCTGCGTCAGAGCCGTGGGCTGGGCAGGGCGGATGGTGCAGGGCACCCCGGGAGCAGGCTCCCAAAGGAGCTGTGGGCCGGGAACGAGACAAGCATGGGCCCCGGCAACCTCTTCTCTAGGAGATGGGGAAGAGGCCATGCAGGGAAAACCAGGGGGAGGGTGTGGTGGGATTCCTCAAAGCCTGGGCACAGAGCAGTCGTGGAGAAGATCCTGTCTCCTCCTGCAGCTCCGGCAGCAGCCGCCCTGGTGGCTGTGACCCCGACTCGCGAGCTGGCTTCCGCTCCCAGCCGGAGGGTGGCCCTCTGCACGCTGGGTGGAACAGCGACGGCTGCCCGAGCGCAGGCCCCTTCAGCCTTGAATCCGGCTGGCAGGCGTCTGGGAGCCCAAGCTGCGTGTGTGGATGAAGAGCCACGGGCCACGCCGGCTCTGCTGCCTAGGCCTGAAGGGGCACGAGCAGCCCGCGGGGAGGCGTCATCATCCCCCACTTGGGCTTCGGAGCTTAGTGGCCAGGGACCAGCGGCGGCCGGTGCTGAGCTGGAGCCCTCCTGCTCCGGGGCTCCGGGGTTGAGTGGAGGAGAAGCAGCGGTGCGCTCTGGGGAGATGCAGCCCTGCTTCAGCTTGTTACCTGTGCTCGGGGCCCAGCCTGCCCCAGAAGCCATCGCTGAGGCAGAGCCAGCGTCCACCTTGGCTCCCCTTCTAAGCGCTAGATCTTCATTCTTCACTCCTGAGCTGGAGCTGCTCATGTACTTAGCGCTGCTGCTCTTTGACCTGGGAGCTCCGGCTGCGCTGCTCTGTGGACTCGCAGTACTGGCTCTGCTGCTCTGTGCCATGCAGGCTCTAGGCTCCCGTGTCCCATCGGAGCCAGCGTCCCCCATGGCTCGGGGCCCCGGTGCTGATGGAGCTCCAGCATGGAGTGCTGCCGACAGGGAGCCGTGTGCCAGCGGGGCTCCCATGGTCCCTTGCAGCCAGCCGGCCTCCAGTGGTGTGCCGGCAGTGGACCTGATCCAGATCCTGGCGCTGCTTGTCTTCCGAGGACCCGAAGGCATGCTCTCAGATGTGGGAGTTCGCTTTCTGATGCTCCATGCGTTGAGATCATTCAATTCTTGTGCCCAATCAGAGTCACCTACCAGCTTGGCTCTGGTGCACAGTGCTCAGGGAGCATTGGGAAGTAGCGTTGACGATGAGGCCAGTTTGCCCTCGTCTCCTCCTCTCAGTCTTCAAGACCCGGACTGCAGTGCAGACCTGGAGGTGCTTCTCTCCTTAAGTGTGTTGTTTTACCGTTTTGGAGCACCAGCTGTGGCGCTCTTTGTGGTTGGATTTCCGGCCATGGTTCTTGTCGTGGTGAGAGCTATAGCCTGTCACGCGGGCTTGGAGCCATCGGCCACCTGGGCTCAGGTGCGCAGTAGAGATGAAGCTCCATCCTCCAGGCCTGCCGTGAAGCCACGATCTAGCTCTGCTCCAGGATTCAGTGTCGGAGACGCAGCTCCCAGGGCAGAGCTGGACCTCTTTCTGCCCGCGGCTGCGGTGCTGGCTCTGGTCCAGACACCCATTCTGGCTTTGTGTGTGGGAGGAGCACTCGCTATTGTGCTCCTCCTTGTAAGAGCCCCAATTTGCCAGACTCCATCTGGGAGTGCTCAGCTGGGGCCACATTCCAGCATGGTTTCGGGGCTCAGGCGTGAGGACACAGCAGCCTCCGGGGCCAAGAGGGAAGGCCCGAGAAGCTCGACGCCGGTGTCGGGCCTGCTTTGCACCGCAGCGGGCAATGCCTGTGCTCCAGGGCTCGCTCAGGACAGCGCAGCTGCCTGGAGCCCTCAGCACGAGTCCCATAACTGCCTGGCCACGGTGAAGGAGCAGGCTCCCTCCGCTTCTGGCCATTCGGACCGGGATTGGGCAGCAGTTCCTGCCCAAGAAGCTTGCCACCATCTTTTGCTGGGCAGAGAGATTGTGCGCAGCCGGAAGGAGCCTCCTGCCCTGACTGCAGTTCCCCAGCTGATGTCGGAGCAGCTCCCCAGGATGGATGTGGTGAGGGGCTGGGCAGGGGCTGCATGTGGGGGGTTGGGTTTCCTGTGCCCTCTGCTGCCCAGGACCACGCTTCCTACCCCTGGAGCCCAAGGATAGTTGCCCCAGCCCCAGCTCCGGCACACCTGGCCCCTGTCTGTCTAGGACCATTTGGTTAAGTGCGATCCCTAAAGAGACGAGGCCTGCTCCCCTGCCATGAAATGTGTGCAACGAAGCGGTGGAGCAGAAAGAGTGGCAGGCAGGATAGAGCTCAGCCTAAAGTACCAGGAGCCGGTGGTCTCCACACTCCGTCGGGAGGCACCTGATGTGTCACTGATGGGAGCCAAGGCCAGGGACGGGAAAGGGCACCAGTTCTTGTGGTAGGACCTATGCCGGTGTCCTTAACACACACGTGCTGGCAGGGCCTGGGCGAAAGAAGGTTTTTCTGGAGTCAGGAAGGCAAGTGGGAGGACTGAGCGCACTTGGGGAAACACCACTGTCTCCTTCCTACCTTAGTTCCCTTGGAGTCTCTGTGGGGGTGGTGTGCTGGGCGGTCAGCACAGCAGATCCAGAGAATCCCAGAGCCTGGAGTGTCCTCCTTCCTGCTCTGAGCTCCATAGCCATGTGTCTGTGGTGTAATGTGTGTGTGTGTGTGTGTGTGTGTGTGTGTGTGTGTGCGTGTGTGTGTGTGTGTTCCTTCTTTGGTGTGGGGTCCATTCTCTCCAGGTGCCCGAGTCAACTGACTGGTGATGAGTCTTCTGGGCATATTGTCCATTGCCCTTGACCTGTCCTTCCATGTTTTTCCTCTAGAATGAAGATGGCTTGGCCTCAGTTATGGAGGAGGCCAGCGGGTCAGAGGTCATCATGGCAGGCACACTGCAGGAGCAAGTAGAGCGCTTGCGGCTTGCCCAGTTGATCCAGGACTCAAGCTTCATTTACTACTACTTGGACACCTACAGGATGTTTCAGGACACCCAGGAGGTGGTGGATCTACTCTTCAGCAGGTGAGTGCCAACTGGAATTGGATAGGGTTCCTCAGCTGCACTGGGAGCCTTGGGAATGCAGTGTGGCGGGTGGAGTGTGCCTAGAAACTCACTCTGTGGCAGTGGTCTTTGCCTGGGAGTTGAGCAGGGAAGTCCTTGGAGAGGCCTGGCCTGGCTGGCAGCTTCCAGGGTCCCGTGGGGGCTGTGGGATCTTCCGTTTGACTCTGTTTGTTTGAGGCCTCCCACAAAGCAGTGACTCTCACCAGCAAGAAGGAAAGGGATGCACGCTGGGCGAAGGGTGTCAACCTAGATGTACACAGAGCAGGCATGTCTAGGCCAGAGGCAAGACACGTGGACTGGTCTTTTGATCAGGGCAGGAGCTGCTTGTCCTCTTGCAGGAACGAGATAGCAAGTAGCTCCACTGGAAGGGCCGAGATGCAGGCAATGAGGTAAAAGATGGGAGAAGAGCAGGATGTGCCAGCTGTCCTGGGCTGGCCAGTGATGCTTCAACCCCTCCGCAGGTTCTGGACTTTTGAAGCCCCCATGGGCTGCTCAGGAAGGACTGCTGCCCTTCCCCACTGCAGCCAGGAGATGATTCCTCGGGACCAGCGCTGCTAGTGAGTGGCTTTGATCCCCAGGGAGGTCCCATGTCTCCAGAGTGCAGACAAGTGTGTGTGTGTGTGTGTGTGTGTGTGTGTGTGTGTGTGAGGTTTGCAGGGTGAGGCTTGGCCAACCTAGGGCCCCTCAGCTCTTGTACTTGTCATCAGAGACTTGGGTTGCGGGCTCCATCTGTGGGAGGTGGAAGACTCCAGGCGCTGGGTACTAGTATAGAATAGCAGTGGAGTCTGAGGCTCGGCACAGAGCCCTGTGAGAATCCATCCTCAGCACAGCCCATGTCATCCAGGCTTGCTCAGCTCTCCTTGAGGTCCAGCTTAGGTCGAGGGTCCTGTGTCCTTGGAAAGGTCCCCGGACACGCTGTGAGGAATCTGGATGACAGCTCAGGGCTACCCGGAGACAATCAGCAAGGAGAAGGGGTGGAGTCTGTAGCCAGCCCATGTGGCTTGCTGAGGAAGGAGGCAGAGGAGTTTCCAAGGAGGTGGAGCAGACCCCTGTGTGTGCCAGGAAAGACAGCAAGCCTTCTTGGAGTACAGTGTGTAGAGGCCCAGGGCAGAGAGCAAGAAGGCGGTGCCACTTGCAGAAGAGGCCAGAGCTGTTCCCAGCTGTGGGTCTTGCAGCGCTCCTTGGAGCTTGTCTGCCGGCCTGGCCTGGGATGGCTTGACACTGGTGGCACAGCTCAAAGGTGCTCGAATTGGCAAATCCTGGTGTCTGCCAGGACTTTAAGCCACGTAGGTGGGTGAAGAAGACCATGGGAGCTGCTGGCCTTTCTTGAGACTCTGTTTGCCACCCATGTGCCTCCAGTGCCATCTCGGGGCTCATAAACACCTGGCTGGACCGCCGCCCGCAGGACTTCTTGGAAGCTGCCCAGCATCCGTGCCTCCAACGCCTCCGGGCTCAACTGCGGCTCCATATGTGTGGCTCCGAGCTGGAGCGCCATGTCTCCCATCTCCTGGCGCAGTTGGGGATCCAGGAATCCATCCCGGGCGAGGCTACGGGTGCGGGGCCTGCGTCAGAGCCGTGGGCTGGGCAGGGCGGATGGTGCAGGGCACCCCGGGAGCAGGCTCCCAAAGGAGCTGTGGGCCGGGAACGAGACAAGCATGGGCCCCGGCAACCTCTTCTCTAGGAGATGGGGAAGAGGCCATGCAGGGAAAACCAGGGGGAGGGTGTGGTGGGATTCCTCAAAGCCTGGGCACAGAGCAGTCGTGGAGAAGATCCTGTCTCCTCCTGCAGCTCCGGCAGCAGCCGCCCTGGTGGCTGTGACCCCGACTCGCGAGCTGGCTTCCGCTCCCAGCCGGAGGGTGGCCCTCTGCACGCTGGGTGGAACAGCGACGGCTGCCCGAGCGCAGGCCCCTTCAGCCTTGAATCCGGCTGGCAGGCGTCTGGGAGCCCAAGCTGCGTGTGTGGATGAAGAGCCACGGGCCACGCCGGCTCTGCTGCCTAGGCCTGAAGGGGCACGAGCAGCCCGCGGGGAGGCGTCATCATCCCCCACTTGGGCTTCGGAGCTTAGTGGCCAGGGACCAGCGGCGGCCGGTGCTGAGCTGGAGCCCTCCTGCTCCGGGGCTCCGGGGTTGAGTGGAGGAGAAGCAGCGGTGCGCTCTGGGGAGATGCAGCCCTGCTTCAGCTTGTTACCTGTGCTCGGGGCCCAGCCTGCCCCAGAAGCCATCGCTGAGGCAGAGCCAGCGTCCACCTTGGCTCCCCTTCTAAGCGCTAGATCTTCATTCTTCACTCCTGAGCTGGAGCTGCTCATGTACTTAGCGCTGCTGCTCTTTGACCTGGGAGCTCCGGCTGCGCTGCTCTGTGGACTCGCAGTACTGGCTCTGCTGCTCTGTGCCATGCAGGCTCTAGGCTCCCGTGTCCCATCGGAGCCAGCGTCCCCCATGGCTCGGGGCCCCGGTGCTGATGGAGCTCCAGCATGGAGTGCTGCCGACAGGGAGCCGTGTGCCAGCGGGGCTCCCATGGTCCCTTGCAGCCAGCCGGCCTCCAGTGGTGTGCCGGCAGTGGACCTGATCCAGATCCTGGCGCTGCTTGTCTTCCGAGGACCCGAAGGCATGCTCTCAGATGTGGGAGTTCGCTTTCTGATGCTCCATGCGTTGAGATCATTCAATTCTTGTGCCCAATCAGAGTCACCTACCAGCTTGGCTCTGGTGCACAGTGCTCAGGGAGCATTGGGAAGTAGCGTTGACGATGAGGCCAGTTTGCCCTCGTCTCCTCCTCTCAGTCTTCAAGACCCGGACTGCAGTGCAGACCTGGAGGTGCTTCTCTCCTTAAGTGTGTTGTTTTACCGTTTTGGAGCACCAGCTGTGGCGCTCTTTGTGGTTGGATTTCCGGCCATGGTTCTTGTCGTGGTGAGAGCTATAGCCTGTCACGCGGGCTTGGAGCCATCGGCCACCTGGGCTCAGGTGCGCAGTAGAGATGAAGCTCCATCCTCCAGGCCTGCCGTGAAGCCACGATCTAGCTCTGCTCCAGGATTCAGTGTCGGAGACGCAGCTCCCAGGGCAGAGCTGGACCTCTTTCTGCCCGCGGCTGCGGTGCTGGCTCTGGTCCAGACACCCATTCTGGCTTTGTGTGTGGGAGGAGCACTCGCTATTGTGCTCCTCCTTGTAAGAGCCCCAATTTGCCAGACTCCATCTGGGAGTGCTCAGCTGGGGCCACATTCCAGCATGGTTTCGGGGCTCAGGCGTGAGGACACAGCAGCCTCCGGGGCCAAGAGGGAAGGCCCGAGAAGCTCGACGCCGGTGTCGGGCCTGCTTTGCACCGCAGCGGGCAATGCCTGTGCTCCAGGGCTCGCTCAGGACAGCGCAGCTGCCTGGAGCCCTCAGCACGAGTCCCATAACTGCCTGGCCACGGTGAAGGAGCAGGCTCCCTCCGCTTCTGGCCATTCGGACCGGGATCGGGCAGCAGTTCCTGCCCAAGAAGCTTGCCACCATCTTTTGCTGGGCAGAGAGATTGTGCGCAGCCGGAAGGAGCCTCCTGCCCTGACTGCAGTTCCCCAGCTGATGTCGGAGCAGCTCCCCAGGATGGATGTGGTGAGGGGCTGGGCAGGGGCTGCATGTGGGGGGTTGGGTTTCCTGTGCCCTCTGCTGCCCAGGACCACGCTTCCTACCCCTGGAGCCCAAGGATTGTTGCCCCAGCCCCAGCTCCGGCACACCTGGCCCCTGTCTGTCTAGGACCATTTGGTTAAGTGCGATCCCTAAAGAGACGAGGCCTGCTCCCCTGCCATGAAATGTGTGCAACGAAGCGGTGGAGCAGAAAGAGTGGCAGGCAGGATAGAGCTCAGCCTAAAGTACCAGGAGCCGGTGGTCTCCACACTCCGTCGGGAGGCACCTGATGTGTCACTGATGGGAGCCAAGGCCAGGGACGGGAAAGGGCACCAGTTCTTGTGGTAGGACCTATGCCGGTGTCCTTAACACACACGTGCTGGCAGGGCCTGGGCGAAAGAAGGTTTTTCTGGAGTCAGGAAGGCAAGTGGGAGGACTGAGCGCACTTGGGGAAACACCACTGTCTCCTTCCTACCTTAGTTCCCTTGGAGTCTCTGTGGGGGTGGTGTGCTGGGCGGTCAGCACAGCAGATCCAGAGAAACCCAGAGCCTGGAGTGTCCTCCTTCCTGCTCTGAGCTCCATAGCCATGTGTCTGTGGTGTAATGTGTGTGTGTGTGTGTGTGTGTGTGTGTGTGCGTGTGTGTGTGTGTGTTCCTTCTTTGGTGTGGGGTCCATTCTCTCCAGGTGCCCGAGTCAACTGACTGGTGATGAGTCTTCTGGGCATATTGTCCATTGCCCTTGACCTGTCCTTCCATGTTTTTCCTCTAGAATGAAGATGGCTTGGCCTCAGTTATGGAGGAGGCCAGCGGGTCAGAGGTCATCATGGCAGGCACACTGCAGGAGCAAGTAGAGCGCTTGCGGCTTGCCCAGTTGATCCAGGACTCAAGCTTCATTTACTACTACTTGGACACCTACAGGATGTTTCAGGACACCCAGGAGGTGGTGGATCTACTCTTCAGCAGGTGAGTGCCAACTGGAATTGGATAGGGTTCCTCAGCTGCACTGGGAGCCTTGGGAATGCAGTGTGGCGGGTGGAGTGTGCCTAGAAACTCACTCTGTGGCAGTGGTCTTTGCCTGGGAGTTGAGCAGGGAAGTCCTTGGAGAGGCCTGGCCTGGCTGGCAGCTTCCAGGGTCCCGTGGGGGCTGTGGGATCTTCCGTTTGACTCTGTTTGTTTGAGGCCTCCCACAAAGCAGTGACTCTCACCAGCAAGAAGGAAAGGGATGCACGCTGGGCGAAGGGTGTCAACCTAGATGTACACAGAGCAGGCATGTCTAGGCCAGAGGCAAGACACGTGGACTGGTCTTTTGATCAGGGCAGGAGCTGCTTGTCCTCTTGCAGGAACGAGATAGCAAGTAGCTCCACTGGAAGGGCCGAGATGCAGGCAATGAGGTAAAAGATGGGAGAAGAGCAGGATGTGCCAGCTGTCCTGGGCTGGCCAGTGATGCTTCAACCCCTCCGCAGGTTCTGGACTTTTGAAGCCCCCATGGGCTGCTCAGGAAGGACTGCTGCCCTTCCCCACTGCAGCCAGGAGATGATTCCTCGGGACCAGCGCTGCTAGTGAGTGGCTTTGATCCCCAGGGAGGTCCCATGTCTCCAGAGTGCAGACAAGTGTGTGTGTGTGTGTGTGTGTGTGTGTGTGTGTGTGTGAGGTTTGCAGGGTGAGGCTTGGCCAACCTAGGGCCCCTCAGCTCTTGTACTTGTCATCAGAGACTTGGGTTGCGGGCTCCATCTGTGGGAGGTGGAAGACTCCAGGCGCTGGGTACTAGTATAGAATAGCAGTGGAGTCTGAGGCTCGGCACAGAGCCCTGTGAGTATCCATCCTCAGCACAGCCCATGTCATCCAGGCTTGCTCAGCTCTCCTTGAGGTCCAGCTTAGGTCGAGGGTCCTGTGTCCTTGGAAAGGTCCCCGGACACGCTGTGAGGAATCTGGATGACAGCTCAGGGCTACCCGGAGACAATCAGCAAGGAGAAGGGGTGGAGTCTGTAGCCAGCCCATGTGGCTTGCTGAGGAAGGAGGCAGAGGAGTTTCCAAGGAGGTGGAGCAGACCCCTGTGTGTGCCAGGAAAGACAGCAAGCCTTCTTGGAGTACAGTGTGTAGAGGCCCAGGGCAGAGAGCAAGAAGGCGGTGCCACTTGCAGAAGAGGCCAGAGCTGTTCCCAGCTGTGGGTCTTGCAGCGCTCCTTGGAGCTTGTCTGCCGGCCTGGCCTGGGATGGCTTGACACTGGTGGCACAGCTCAAAGGTGCTCGAATTGGCAAATCCTGGTGTCTGCCAGGACTTTAAGCCACGTAGGTGGGTGAAGAAGACCATGGGAGCTGCTGGCCTTTCTTGAGACTCTGTTTGCCACCCATGTGCCTCCAGTGCCATCTCGGGGCTCATAAACACCTGGCTGGACCGCCGCCCGCAGGACTTCTTGGAAGCTGCCCAGCATCCGTGCCTCCAACGCCTCCGGGCTCAACTGCGGCTCCATATGTGTGGCTCCGAGCTGGAGCGCCATGTCTCCCATCTCCTGGCGCAGTTGGGGATCCAGGAATCCATCCCGGGCGAGGCTACGGGTGCGGGGCCTGCGTCAGAGCCGTGGGCTGGGCAGGGCGGATGGTGCAGGGCACCCCGGGAGCAGGCTCCCAAAGGAGCTGTGGGCCGGGAACGAGACAAGCATGGGCCCCGGCAACCTCTTCTCTAGGAGATGGGGAAGAGGCCATGCAGGGAAAACCAGGGGGAGGGTGTGGTGGGATTCCTCAAAGCCTGGGCACAGAGCAGTCGTGGAGAAGATCCTGTCTCCTCCTGCAGCTCCGGCAGCAGCCGCCCTGGTGGCTGTGACCCCGACTCGCGAGCTGGCTTCCGCTCCCAGCCGGAGGGTGGCCCTCTGCACGCTGGGTGGAACAGCGACGGCTGCCCGAGCGCAGGCCCCTTCAGCCTTGAATCCGGCTGGCAGGCGTCTGGGAGCCCAAGCTGCGTGTGTGGATGAAGAGCCACGGGCCACGCCGGCTCTGCTGCCTAGGCCTGAAGGGGCACGAGCAGCCCGCGGGGAGGCGTCATCATCCCCCACTTGGGCTTCGGAGCTTAGTGGCCAGGGACCAGCGGCGGCCGGTGCTGAGCTGGAGCCCTCCTGCTCCGGGGCTCCGGGGTTGAGTGGAGGAGAAGCAGCGGTGCGCTCTGGGGAGATGCAGCCCTGCTTCAGCTTGTTACCTGTGCTCGGGGCCCAGCCTGCCCCAGAAGCCATCGCTGAGGCAGAGCCAGCGTCCACCTTGGCTCCCCTTCTAAGCGCTAGATCTTCATTCTTCACTCCTGAGCTGGAGCTGCTCATGTACTTAGCGCTGCTGCTCTTTGACCTGGGAGCTCCGGCTGCGCTGCTCTGTGGACTCGCAGTACTGGCTCTGCTGCTCTGTGCCATGCAGGCTCTAGGCTCCCGTGTCCCATCGGAGCCAGCGTCCCCCATGGCTCGGGGCCCCGGTGCTGATGGAGCTCCAGCATGGAGTGCTGCCGACAGGGAGCCGTGTGCCAGCGGGGCTCCCATGGTCCCTTGCAGCCAGCCGGCCTCCAGTGGTGTGCCGGCAGTGGACCTGATCCAGATCCTGGCGCTGCTTGTCTTCCGAGGACCCGAAGGCATGCTCTCAGATGTGGGAGTTCGCTTTCTGATGCTCCATGCGTTGAGATCATTCAATTCTTGTGCCCAATCAGAGTCACCTACCAGCTTGGCTCTGGTGCACAGTGCTCAGGGAGCATTGGGAAGTAGCGTTGACGATGAGGCCAGTTTGCCCTCGTCTCCTCCTCTCAGTCTTCAAGACCCGGACTGCAGTGCAGACCTGGAGGTGCTTCTCTCCTTAAGTGTGTTGTTTTACCGTTTTGGAGCACCAGCTGTGGCGCTCTTTGTGGTTGGATTTCCGGCCATGGTTCTTGTCGTGGTGAGAGCTATAGCCTGTCACGCGGGCTTGGAGCCATCGGCCACCTGGGCTCAGGTGCGCAGTAGAGATGAAGCTCCATCCTCCAGGCCTGCCGTGAAGCCACGATCTAGCTCTGCTCCAGGATTCAGTGTCGGAGACGCAGCTCCCAGGGCAGAGCTGGACCTCTTTCTGCCCGCGGCTGCGGTGCTGGCTCTGGTCCAGACACCCATTCTGGCTTTGTGTGTGGGAGGAGCACTCGCTATTGTGCTCCTCCTTGTAAGAGCCCCAATTTGCCAGACTCCATCTGGGAGTGCTCAGCTGGGGCCACATTCCAGCATGGTTTCGGGGCTCAGGCGTGAGGACACAGCAGCCTCCGGGGCCAAGAGGGAAGGCCCGAGAAGCTCGACGCCGGTGTCGGGCCTGCTTTGCACCGCAGCGGGCAATGCCTGTGCTCCAGGGCTCACTCAGGACAGCGCAGCTGCCTGGAGCCCTCAGCACGAGTCCCATAACTGCCTGGCCACGGTGAAGGAGCAGGCTCCCTGCGCTTCTGGCCATTCGGACCGGGATTGGGCAGCAGTTCCTGCCCAAAAAGCTTGCCACCATCTTTTGCTGGGCAGAGAGATTGTGCGCAGCCGGAAGGAGCCTCCTGCCCTGACTGCAGTTCCCCAGCTGATGTCGGAGCAGCTCCCCAGGATGGATGTGGTGAGGGGCTGGGCAGGGGCTGCATGTGGGGGGTTGGGTTTCCTGTGCCCTCTGCTGCCCAGGACCACGCTTCCTACCCCTGGAGCCCAAGGATTGTTGCCCCAGCCCCAGCTCCGGCACACCTGGCCCCTGTCTGTCTAGGACCATTTGGTTAAGTGCGATCCCTAAAGAGACGAGGCCTGCTCCCCTGCCATGAAATGTGTGCAACGAAGCGGTGGAGCAGAAAGAGTGGCAGGCAGGATAGAGCTCAGCCTAAAGTACCAGGAGCCGGTGGTCTCCACACTCCGTCGGGAGGCACCTGATGTGTCACTGATGGGAGCCAAGGCCAGGGACGGGAAAGGGCACCAGTTCTTGTGGTAGGACCTATGCCGGTGTCCTTAACACACACGTGCTGGCAGGGCCTGGGCGAAAGAAGGTTTTTCTGGAGTCAGGAAGGCAAGTGGGAGGACTGAGCGCACTTGGGGAAACACCACTGTCTCCTTCCTACCTTAGTTCCCTTGGAGTCTCTGTGGGGGTGGTGTGCTGGGCGGTCAGCACAGCAGATCCAGAGAATCCCAGAGCCTGGAGTGTCCTCCTTCCTGCTCTGAGCTCCATAGCCATGTGTCTGTGGTGTAATGTGTGTGCGTGTGTGTGTGTGTGTGTTCCTTCTTTGGTGTGGGGTCCATTCTCTCCAGGTGCCCCCGTGCTGTGGGAGGCCCTGTGGGGATGCAGGCTGCCTGAGACGTCTGCTCGGATTGGGGTGGGGGGAGCCCTGGGCTCTGACCATCACCCTGCCAACCCTACAGGCGATGAGCAAGGGCCTCGTGCCCTATCGGAGAATCTTCCCGAATGATTCTCTCCTGATTCACGTGGACGACGACAACGTGCAGGATGTGAGTAGCCAGGACCTAGCTGGGCGCCTGGCACCGGCGTCCTGAGCTCTGGCTCTGCTGCTGGCCTCAAGGCCGTGCTCTGAGCTGAGCGCAATGGCCCTGGGAGCAGGTGCCACCCACAGGCGCCTGACCCCTGTGCTGTGGGCGCACAGCCCAGCTGGGACTTCAAGTCCCATAAGGGAGGATCTGGGGCCCCTCCTGGGAGCAGATTTCCTAAGACAAACAACGTGTGGCCCAAGCCAGGCCGTTTCCCCTGAAGCCCCAATGTCCCTCCTAGCTCCGAAGGGTCAGTCCTCACACTGCCTGCACCTGACCGCACGCTGCGTCCCCAGCCCTGCCCTCTGCAAGCTGCTCCTCTTCCTGTGCACGCACGTGGGAGCCCGTGGCTAGAGGAGCCCCAGCGCAGAGGGCCTAAGGGCAGATGGGCCCCATTCTAACTGCAATGCCCTCTGCCTTCTAGGAGAGAAGCAAAGGGAAGCCATTGATCAAGGTGAGTGGGAGCTGCCCACACAGGACAGGGCCGGTGGGGGCCAGCAGGGTGGTGCAGTCAGGCCCGCCCCTCTGCTCTTTCCTCCTGGGGGCGATGGGAGGAGGGAGAAGCGCTACCCCCGGCAGGGTGGGGTGTGAGGTGGCCCCCAGCAGATTCCCCGCTGGCAGGATGGAGTGAGAGGGCGTGGCTGTGAGCTCCCCAGCAGCCTCGGGAGGCTCCGTGGAGGTTGGGTGGCAGAGCCTCACTGTCTTCCACAGCCACGTCTCTGGGATCCATCCCTGAGAAGGGGGCACACTTAGGAAGGCAGTGATTGCCAAGAGTTGGACTGGAGCCGCGTGCTAGCAGGGCGCTGGGGAGTGGGAGCTTGGACTGTGCTTGGGGCTTGCACTCCAAGAACCTCTCTATGCCACCATTCACACCACACTGCCTTCCCTTGCAGTGGCGGCTCCCGGCCAATCCAAAATACCTTTCTCCAGAGGACCAAGAAGAAGCACAGAGTCCGCGTCAGCCGTCCTCCCAAGTAGAGAAAGGGCCAAAACCTTTAACATCATCTCCCCTTGGTCTGGCTGGACCGGGGCTAATGACCACACCCCTACACAGTGGCCCCGGCCACACCTCCCCTGCATTCACCTCCAATCCTGAAACCCTCTGAATCCTCCTTCCCCAATCCTGTATTAAGTGAAATGTGGCAGCCTTGCCTACTAGAATCTTACAAAAAAAAAAAAAAAAAAAAAAAACACAAAATACCAGAAAAAAACAAAAAAAAATGAAAAAAAACCCACAAAATAATGGAAAAAACCAAACAAAAAACAAAAAAAGGAAAAAAGAAAAAAAAATTAAAAAATACAAAATACCAGAAAAAAAAAACAAAAAAAACCCCACAAAATAACGGAAAAAATCAAAAAAACCAAAAAAAAAGAAAAAAAAAAACAAAAATGAGAAAATAAAAAAATTCTCCCAACTCTGCGCCGCCCCCTGTGGGGCCGGCAGGAGGCAGCTCTTTCGGGAGCTGTGCCAGGGCGGCCTGGACAAGGAAATCGTTCCTGCTCTAAAGCCTGAACGCTGGGCCTTGGGGCCCTTTGGGACCAGTGCTGCATTGTGTCGCTATGTGTCATCCTCGGAAGTAAAGTGACACTCCTCCCACTTCAAGAGCACAAAAGAAGAACTGCATGAGCCTATCCCCTCTCTCTTCTGGACTCTCACAGGAGACACCCAGTGGAATTGGAACATGGTTTACATCCCTATTGCAAAGGAACTTCCACATCAGGAGAACCTGCGTCTATTTTAGAAACTGTGAACCAGCCTCATCACCCAAATGTGTGTGTTCCTAGAAATAATGTTCCCGGCCCCTTATTCCGGTGACGACAGAGCACCTGTGTACCGTGGTTTGTTTTGATGATCGCATGGCCATCTATCAGTGGACAATATCCTGTGAGCCCATGGGAGCATCCAAGTACCGCTGGTTCCTAACGCCTGCTGTTCGTGCATCGGTCCCGAATACGTGGACTACGGAAGTAAGACCTTCAAGTGTACGGACTTAATGTTTTAAAGAAGAAAATCGTAAATAGAAAGCATCTTAGTTAGAAAGAAATTTGTAGGTATGAGAGTTCCTCAGAGAATCGAACCATGGCATCAGAGTCCCAACAGGTTATGAAGATGTCAAGATTCTGCATGGCATTCCCTTTAAGGTATGGTCTATCCAGGGATGCCTTCAGTTACAAGGTTATAGCTGCTCTTGTTCTTAATTCCCCACTGGTAACATAGCTTTACCTTTGGACACTTGGACAACTTTGCTCATAATTGCAACAGGTAACACAAAGAATTCCTAAAAGATCTGAGTTAGTAACGTAAAGCCTGATGATCTATTCTTTGGTATGCAAAAGCTTTCTGTCTTCTAAATTCTAGCATTAAACTGATACCATGAGCAATGATTTCTGCTCTGCTACTGAATGTCATTCTTCATTGTTCCCTGGTAGTGTTTATGTACTCTGTAAGTACAGTACATATTCAAATATATTACTGTAACAGCAGGGGGAGGGCACGACGGGGAGAACTTGACGGGAGGCTGGCCTGCCCTCCCCCCAGGCCTCTCCCTGCTTGGATGGGCTGGCGAGGGTGTCCTCCCCCAAATCCGTGTCCTGGTGTGAAAAGAAGCAATCTCTCCAGTCAGACATGAGCACCTGCAGCTGGCAACCATCACCGGTGTAACCCCAACTTCCCCGGTGTAACCCCAACTTCCCAGGCTCTGTGTAGAGGCTGTACATAACCATCTGCCCATCTGCGCGTGCGCGTGTGGCCTGCCAGCCACGACCTGTAACATCTGTTCACAGAGGTCAAGAGTAGCTGTTAACAACCTAGCACTCCATGTGTTGACAAGCCCGAGTCCCGCAAAACAGGACAGGGGCAGCGTCAGGCTGGGCGAGGATCAAAGCCAGCAGAACACCCCGCCCAGTGCCCGCCTAGCGGGGAGAGCGCAGCCACCTCTGCACAGAAGTGAACCGCCCGCCCCAGATCTCCTAGATTCACTTGTGACATCGCAGGGCCTTGCGCTCCCCACACGGTGACAGCCAGGCAGGACAGATTCGGGGACACGAGGCACGCGACAGCACAGCCAGGAGTTCACAAACTCAGCCCAGAGCAAATACAGGAGACAGGTCTCCACCCAGCCACTTCCCTGAGATGAAGGCACCAAAGCCAATGGAGGGGACAATGACGCCGGTGGCCGGTGACAGGCTGGGATCCACGTGGAGTTTGCCACATGTGGCTGCCCAGTCTTCCCAACACCAGTTGGTGAAGAGGCCATCTTCCTTCCAGCGTGTGTCTCTGGCTCCTTTGTCGAGTAGCAGATGGCTCCAAGTGTGTGGTTTGATTTCTGGGTCTTCAATTCTGTCCCATGGACCTTCAGTTCTGTGTCTGTGGTTTTGTAGTTGAGTTTGGAATGTGGTATTGTCATACAGCCTACAGTGCTTTTATTCTTTTTTTTTCCTAGAGTTGCTTTGGCTAGTCTAGGGATTTTGTTGGGTCATATCAATTTGTGGCTTGTTTTCTCTACTCAGTAAAGAACGCCATTGGATTTTTATGGGTATTGCATCGAGTGTCTATCATTTTGGCAGTATGGCTATTTTCACAATATCCAGTCTAACTATCCATGCACATGAAAGGTCTTTGCGTTTTCTTTAGATTTTTACACTTTTCACTAAGTGGATCTTTTACATCTTTGGTTCGGTTTGTTCCTAGATTCTTTTGAGGCTATTACAAGTGGGGTTGTTTTTATGATTTCTCTTTCTGCTTGTACATTGTTGGCATACGGAAAGGCTACTGAATTTTTTTAAGGCTGCTGGGTTTTGTGGGTTAATTTTGTATCCTGCTACTTTGCCAAAATGATTGATTAGTTCTTTTTTTTTTTTTTTTTTGGCCAGTCCTGGGCCTTGGACTCAGGGCCTAAGCACTGTCCCTGAGCTTCTTTTGCTCAAGGCTCGCTTCTTTTCCCCCTTCTGGCTTTTTCTATTTGTGTGGGGTTGAGGAACCAGGGCTTCATGTAGACGAGGCGAGCACTTTACCACGAGGCCACATTCCCAGCCCCAGTAAAATCCTGATCCTAAGCCAGGCGCCTGATGGTTCACACCTGTAACCCGGACATCGCGGATGAGCAGATGCTGTTACCTTGAGTCTTTTTATTTATTTAAAAATATTTATTTAATTTTAAAAATTATTATCATGAAAGTGATGTACAAAGGGGTTACAGTTACATAGGTCAGGCAAAGAGTGCCTTTCTCTCTCTTTTTCTGCTTCCTTCTTTCCTTCTTTCCTTCGTTCCTTCCCTCCTTCCCTCCTCCCTTCCTTTCCTTCTTTCCCGTTTAAGGTTAATCATGAGACTTGCGCTCTGGGCCTGGACACTATGCGTGGCCGCATCGCCCAGGCTGGGGGGTGTCCTCAATCCTGCAGCCTCGGCCTCCCACGTGCTGGGGTCACAGGAGTGCGGCCTCAGCGCCCGCTGGGGATTTCACTTCTGACATCGCCCCTGTGAGGGGAGAAAACCCGTGTGGTTTCCAGTCCCCAGTGCTGCCACCACAGCTGCAGGGTGGCTTTGACCCCAGCGCAGAGCCCGGCTCCCAGGAAGCCCGCACCCCTCAAAGAGCAGCCGGGGCCCGGCTTGGGATGCGGGGGGCAGAACACGAGAGGAACAGGCTCGCGGCCTCCGCAGCGTGAGTGGGCACGGACACCAACACGCAAGAGCAAAGCATCTTCTCAGGGGTTCAAGACCAGAGGAGGAAACTGACAAACCCACACAGCTGTCAGAGCAAGGAACTAAACCATCCTCCAGGGGACCCCCCCCCCCCCCCGCAGAGCTCTGCAGCATTGAGAAAAAGTCTCAGCAGGAGAGAGGCTCGCTCTCCCTCTTCTAGAGGGGCAGTGATGGGCAGCATGGCAAACACACAACTGTTTAGGGCTGGCAGTGCGGCTGAGAGGAAGGAGGAGGCTCTGAGTTCAAACTCCAGGTCGGGCACACGCAGAAAAGGGTCCAGCATCGTCATATGTAGTAGAACAACCAGAGCAGTTCTAGAAAACCTTTCCTCTGTGTGTGTGTGTGTGTGTGTGTGTGTGTGTGTAAGTGCACTCATGCACCAGTCCTGGGGCTTGAACTCAGGGCCTGGGCTCTGTCCCTGAGCCTTCTCAGTTTGTGTCACACCCACTTCCAGCTTAACTGCAGATTAGAGTCTCATGGACTTTCTTGCCCAGGCTGGTTTTGAACCGTTATCCCCACATCTCCTGAGTAGCTGGAATTACAGGTGTGAGCATGGCAGGCCTACCTTTTTTATGGCCCAAAGATAATCACAGCCAGCACAGGAGGAACACTCAGTAGCCACCATAGGTGGTGTCTCTCACCTGAAAATAGGAGAACAAAATCCAGGAAATGTTCTGGTCAGGTTAGGAATGAACACATCTTTCTTTGTAGATGACTCATCCTCACAAACAAACCCACAATCCACTCCCCACACCCTGGCCCAGCTAAATTCACATTCCCTGTAAACCTTCCCCATGTTTACAATGGATCATTTTCACCCCTCCCCCCAGGTCTTCCTTCCAAAATGCCAACAGCTTCCATGGTTCTAGTTTCATTGTTGCCATCAATCCATTTCTACAGTATTCCGCTTTTGTCCTCCTCCTTGTTAACCCAGCATCCTCCCAGGACTCCTCTCTCCTGACAGAAGCTGCTTCTTCCGTGCTCCCCACTGAGCAAGAATACGTCTTTACCAAGTCCTTTTTCATTTGTCTTTTTGGTGCCAGTACTGGGGCTTGAACTCAGGACCTGGGCAGTGTCCCTTAGCTTTTTCACTCAAGGCTAGCACTCTACCACTTGAGCCACAGTTCTGCTTCCGGCTTTGTGGTAGTTAATTGGAGATAAGAATCGGCCTGGGCTGGCTTTGAACTGTGGTCCTTAGAGCTCAGACTCCTGAGTACCTGGAATTAAAGACATGAGCCTGTAATTTTCTGGTACTAGATTTAAGGTTTCAGGTCTTATTTCGAGCTCCTTAATCCGGCTGGAGTTGATTTTCGTATGAGAGTGAGAGATTGAAGTCCAATTTCAGTCTCCATCAGGAGGATGCTTGGTTTTTCCTGAGGATTGAAGCTGGCTCATGCAGTGATTTTTCTTTTTTTTTTTTTTCCAGTCCTGGGTTTGAACTCAGGGCCTGGACACGGCCTCTGAGCCACTTTTGTTCAACGCTAGCACTCTACCACGTGAGTCACAGCACCACTTCTGGTGTTTTCTATATATGTGGTGCTGAGGATTTGAACCCAGGGCTTCATGCACGCCAGGCAAGCCCTCTACCACGAGGCCACATTTGCAGCCCAGGAAAGAGGCTCTTATCTCCACCTAACCGCCAAAAAGCTGCAAGGAGAGCTGTGGCCCAAGTGGTCAAACACCAGCCTTGAGCAAAAAACGTCAAAGGACAGAGCCTCGGCACTGAGTGTAGGCCCCAAAGCTTGTGTGTGCACAGGTGCATGCATGCACACACACACACACATGCAAATCCTGTGGGCAGCCCGGCTCTGCACGGTGGCCCGGCTCCGCCCCCTTCGGGGCCCCAGTGCGCAGGCGCTGGGTTCGAGGGCCGCTCGCAGGGGATTCTCCCGCGCTCGAGTGACCAGGCCTCCCGCCCAGTCCCCACCATGGCCGGTGCCACCCAGACTCCCATCTCAGCAACGCCGTGGGCGCCCGGTCACCGCCCGGTCCTGTCCCAACCCGGCCGCTCACCTGAGCACACCCCACCCCTGCACGCGGGCACACCCCAGCCCTTCCCACGCCCTTCCAGGCACAATTCCTCAGCGCCCACTCAGAGCTGAGCCCTGGGCCGCGCGGAGGACGCCATAGGCCCCGACTCCTAACGCGAGCGTGCAGGGGATGCCGGCGGCCAGGCCCGGGCCCTCGCGGGCAGCCTATGAGCAGCATGCTTCCAGCACGTTCCACGCCCTTCCCAGCCCCTCTCGGGGGCGGCTGCTCCTGCCCTCCGCCAGGCTCCCCGGGCCGCCCCGCTGCGGTGTTGGAGACCCCGCGCCCGCCATGGCAGCTACGCGGGGGCTGAAGGAGGAGGAGCCCAGGGTCAGGCCAGCCCGACACACATCTGTGAGGCTCCGGATCCCCAACTAATCATTACAAACCCCAAAGTGGGGCGCTCGCGGGGCGGGGGACAGCGGGGTGGATGCCGCCCAGCCTCCGCCAAGATGCCACATCGAGGAAACAAAGTGTGAGCTTCGTGTGGAAGGCATCCGCGGAACAGTGCTGCGGTTTGCACACCAAGGGGGCCCACATTCTGAGGAACCCCCAAAGGATGGCACTGTCCTCGTGATGGAGGCAGAAACTAGAGCAGGCAGGAAGAACTTGACTCCCCTCTGGATTTAACCTTCAGCCTGCCTAGCTCTAAGTTCACTTGCTTTCCCCACATCTTTCCCTACATCCAGAAGCCCCTGGATCGATCCTCAGTTGTAGTAAATAGAAGATTGATGAAATAAGGCTCGATTGAACAGGAAACGATAAGAATCAAGATAGACACTCAGATATTCTTGCAGGAGTTGCATACCATGTATAGCAATCTTACTCTTGGCTTACTCTTTTACATTTTTAAGGGTTAGAATTTGAGGTGTTTTGTTTTACACTTATTGTTATTATGAAGGAGATGTATAGAAGGATTACAATTCCATAAGTCAGATTAGGAGCACAGTTCTTGGACAATGTCACCCCACGTTTTCTTTCCTTGTTTCCCTCTCCTGTCCTTTCTGACAAGTTGCATAGTGTACATTGAATACTGTAACTACATTTGTTCACACTTCATTCCTATGCCCTCCTTTTTGTCCTGAAAGTACAAAAAAAAAAGCCATTCAACAACAACACCAACAATAACAACACAAAAGAAAAATTAACTCTGACTCAAGTGGAGGGAGATAAAAAGGAAGTGATCAACTCAAGTGGCATTTGGAAAAAAAAGAACTAGAGAATTATAGAATGCAACATTTCCAGCTCCTATCTACAATCCTAGGATAAATGAAACAATTTGATTCTCTGTCCAATGTTCCTGTCCTGTACATGGCCTGCTTCTCAGCCCATGTCTTTCCCATACACTGGTGTTCTCAGAAAGAGTTATTATTATTCATTTATTTTTGACAGCCCGGGAGCTTGGACTCAGGGGCCTGAGCACTGTCCCTGGCTTCTTTTTGCTCAGAGCGCTACTCTGCCACTTGAGCCACAGCGCCTCTCCTGGCCTTTTTCATATATGTGGTGCCAAAAGAATCAAACCCAGGGCTTCGTGTAAATGAGGCGCGCACTCTACCACTAGGCCACGTTCCCAGCCCTTGATCCTTGTCCTTGTCTATACCACCTTAGTCTCTTCCTACCCTGCACCCTTCATACTATGAGACCAGAGCTATTGGGTGTCAAGTCTGGTATTTCTAACTCTGGTATCTAGGCTATCAGAAGTGCCAGATACCTGAAATGAAACAAAGCCAAAAAAAATCCCAAAGTGGTGCTGTGGCTCAAGTGGTAGAGCACCAGCCTTGAGAAAAAGGCGCTAAGAGAGAGTGTAAGGTTCTGAATTCAAACTCTAGTACTGGTTTGGAATATGGCCTGGTATACAAGAAGCCCTGAGTTCAATTTCCCAGCACCACATATGTAGAAAAAGCCGGAAGTGGCGCTGTGGCTCAAGGGGTAGAGTGCTAGCCTTGAGCAAAAAGAAGCCAGGGACAGTGCTCAGGCCTTGAATCCACGGCCCAGGACTGGCCAAAAAAAGAAATGAAAACAAAACAAAACAAAACCAGAAAAAATCTTGTCTTACTTGAAGCATCCGAACTGCACACTGTGTCGGCTGTGGCGTTGCACTGCAGCAGAACGGGCTCCGTGGGTGGACACCTGCAGAGACACACACACAACACACACTCACAACTCACCCGAGGGCCTGACTGGAGACGCACACGCACCCACACACACCTGACCGGAGGGCCTGCCCTGAGACACACACACACACACCTGACCCGAGGCCCTGCCCTGGGACACCTGACAGGGCCGGAAGCCCCTGGCTGAGAAGGAGGGGAAGGGCGGAGCCCACAGAGGGATTCTCCCAGCTTAAACCACTGGGGAGCAGCCTGCGGACGGCGTCACTGCAGAAAGCGCCAAAGCCTGGCTTCTAGAGCAGCCACAAAGCACGCGTGAGCACGGGGGCATCTGCAGCCTCTGGGGCCTGGCGGCAGAGCCCGCCGTGCCTTTTCCTCTCCTTCCTCTTCTCCTCCGCGCCTGAGCCCCGCGCTCACCTCAGCAGCGAGGGGAGCAGATCTGCCGCGGGGCCTGCAGCCTGGAGCCTGGAAAAGGGCGGGGCTCCCCACACAGCAGCTGCTGGGCCCCACAGGGCCGCGTTGCTGCTCAGGGGCCACTGGATCCCGGGGTGGGGGGCATCGAGATTTACCCCAGGTGAGTGACGGCCCCGAGCCTCCCACCCGCAGTGAGAAGTGCGTGGGAAAGGTAGACAGCGCACGTAGAAGACGAAAACTGGACCCCTGCCGCTCACCTTGCACCAACACCACCTCAAAACCACCCAAGACCCTCCCGGGGAACCCTCCGGGGACGGGGAGCCCTAGAATTCATTGGGGTAACAGGATATTCTGAGTCCCAGCCCTCAGTCAGCGCAGCAGGAGACTCGGCACAGGGGTCCATGCGCTGTGATTGGGGGTGACTGCAGCGAGCAGGACTCGGCCCCGCGCCTGCCCAGGGCTGTGGGGTGAGGGCTGCGGGGTGGGGGCTGCGGGGTGGGGGCTGCGGGTGAGGGCTGTGGGGTGGGGGCTGCGGGGTGGGGGCTGCGGGGTGGGGGCTGCGGGATGGGGGCTGCGGGGTGGGGCTGCGGGATGGGGGCTGTGGGGTGGGGGCTGTGGGGTGGGGGCTGTGGGGTGGGGGCTGTGGGGTGGGGCTGTGGATGGGGGCTGTGGGGTGGGGGCTGTGGGGTGGGGGCTGTGGATGGGGGCTGTGGGGTGGGGGCTGCGGGGTGGGGGCTGCGGGATGGGGGCTGTGGGGTGGGGCTGTGGATGGGGGCTGTGGGGTGGGGGCTGTGGGGTGGGGGCTGTGGATGGGGGCTGTGGGGTGGGGGCTGTGGGGTGGGGGCTGTGGATGGGGGCTGTGGGGTGGGGCTGTGGATGGGGGCTGTGGGGTGGGGGAGGTGGGGTGGGGGCTGTGGGGTGGGGGCTGCGGGTGGGGCTGTGGATGGGGGCTGTGGGGTGGGGGCTGCGGGTGGGGCTGTGGATGGGGGCTGTGGGGTGGGGGCTGTGGGGTGGGGCTGTGGATGGGGGCTGTGGGGTGGGGGAGGTGGGGTGGGGGCTGCGGGTGGGGGCTGTGGGGTGGGGGAGGTGGGGTGGGGCTGTGGATGGGGGCTGTGGGGTGGGGGCTGTGGGGTAGGGCTGTGGATGGGGGCTGTGGGGTGGGGGCTGTGGGGTGGGGGCTGCGGGTGGGGGCTGTGGGGTGGGGGAGGTGGGGTGGGGGCTGCGGGTGGGGGCTGTGGGGTGGGGGCTGCGGGGTTGATGACAGCGCAGAGGGGCCCCCGCGGCCTGGACGGCGTGAGCGACTCGAGAGCGAGCTGGGCTCCGGGACGGGCAGGGCCCCGGCCGCGCGCGAGGCTGAGGGGCTCCGTCGGGGGCGCGCAGGGCGCGTGGCCGAGTGGGCAGCCGTTTCTTGGTGTGAACTGTGCTAACCCCCCCGTGACTCACGCGCGGGCCCGGCTGGTCCCCCCCCAGGGCCGCCGAGGCCCCCGCCGCCCCCGCGCCCAGCCGGCCTCGGGCGCCCAGCTTCCTACTTGGTGCACGGTGAGCAGGATTCGGAGGCCTCCCGGGCCGGGTGGAAATGGCCGCTCCGGCACTGGCACGCGCGGTCCCGGGCTGACGCGCACTCCACCACCGGCTCCTGGTCTGGGGCCGGAGAGGAGCGGGGTCACTTCCAGGTGGCACTGTCCTCACGGGGGCATCTTCACTCCGATGGGGACCCCAGGGGCCCCGGGACGGATCGAGCGGCCACGCCAGCGGGGCCCACGGCCTCCCGAGGGAGCACTCACGAGCGGCTCCCAGCTCCGCTCAGTGCTCCCTGCAGCGGTTCAGCTTGCACACTCACGTTCCTGTGCCACAGATCTCCGTCCCCCCGAGGCCTGGCCCCCACTCCTGATTTACACACCCAGCTGCGTGACTGCTGCCCCCCTCCACGCCCGCCCCTCACTCCTGCCAGCGTCCCGGCTGCCCCCTCCACACCTCCCCAAGCCCCTCAGCCCCCCCCCCCCCCGCCCATCCCCTCCAGCTCCTGGGCGCGGCTCAGATTGTTCTGCGCATGTGAGGCTGACTCTGAGGTTTGCCCCAGGCTGAGCGGGCAGGAGGAGCACCGTGAAGGGCAGGGAGCCCCCACTTCAGCCCGCTGACGGTCTCGAGTGCTGCACCCCCGTGCCGGGTGGAGACTCCGGGCCTCCCAGGGCCACAGACATGCACCTCGCCCCCCCAACTCGGTATCTGGGCCCAGTGCCCGGGCCCGGTCCCGACGCGCCGCTGTGGGCGCCACGGCCCCGCGGGCAAGCTCACCCTCCCGGCAGGTGGAACAGGGCCGACACGCAGGCAGGCCGTTGGCGAAGGCGGTGAACGTCCCTGGCTCACACTTCTCACAGGATCCCCGCGTGTGGGGGCTCACACACGCCTTGCTCACGAATTCACCTGTGAGAGGATGGCCGAGGTCAGAGGTCAGCTCCAGGCTACACCGGGGTCACGGGAGTCAGAGAAACGGTTGTGTGTGTGTGTGTGTGTGTGTGCGTGTGTGTGCGTGTGTGTGTGTCGGTCCTCCAGGGGCTTGAACTCAGGGCCTGGGCACCGTCCCTGGGCGTGCTTTCTACCACCTGACCACAGCTCCACTTCCTGCTTCTTGGTGACTGGTAGGAGGTAAGAATCCCACAGACTTTCCCACCTACACTGGCTTTGAACCTTGACCCTCACAGCTCAGCTTCCTGAGTCCCTAGGGTGCTAGGGGTGAGCCGCCCATGCCTGGCAAGGGGAATGGACTCATTCCGCGGCTGTGTATGCAGACAGGAGACCCCTGCCCGGGGCGGAAAGAGCAGGAGACAGCTGTGGAGCCCCTGCTCTCCTCTTCCCACGAGCAGCTCCACCCCTGCTCTGCGCGAAAGGCCACAAAAATCCCTGCTATGCCCCCGGCCCACTGGAACTCACCTGCGGGACAGAGCTGGCAGCACCAGCGGTCAGGAGACCAGTACTCATCCGGGCTGCAGCCACGCTGGGCCGGCTGCTCTGCACGCACTCGGGCCATGACGGGGACCTGGGGAGAAGGAAAAGGAATGTGTTCACCCACCACACTGGCTTTCCCAGGGGTGATGGGGAGGAATTGGGGGGGCAGGGGTGGTGAGGAGGAGCTCTCCAAAGCTGCCCCTGGATCTTGGGGCTCGGGCTCTCCGGGAAGACCCAGCAGGTGAGGGTAACTGTGGTCATTTGCTGTCCCCCTCCCCTCCCCCCGTGTGTGCATGCTCACACATGTGCCAGTTCTGGGGCTTGAACTCGGGCTGGGGCTGTCCCTGAGGTGTTTGACTCCAGACTAGCCCTCTACCACCGGAGCCACAGCTCCACTTCTCGCTTGTGTGGGTAATTAATTGGAAATAATCATCTCATGGGCTTTCCTGCCCGGTCTGGCTTCAAACTGCGATCCTCAGATCTCAGCTTCCCGAGTACCTAGCATTACAGGTGTGAGCCACCCCCACCCTTTTTTCCTGGGGGGCAGGGAGGTCCTGGGGCTTGAGTTTGGGGCTGGGTGCTGTCCTTGATTTCTTTGTGCTCACTTTGGACTTTCTGGGATTAACTGAATACAAGGATCTCAGCCTGGCTTCGATCCTGATCCTCACTGGCAGGCTACTAGGTAGCTAGGGTGTCAGGTGTGGCGGCGCCCGGCTTCACCAGGCTTCTGGGCTCAGCGCTGGCCCTCTGCGCCTGAGCTACACCCCCACTTCCCACCAGCTGGGCCGGGGAGCCTTGTTGGGAACCTCGGTGGGACGCAGTCCCCACCTCCACCCAGGGGAAGGAGGCCTCCTTCCCAGAGCGCGGCTCCCTCTCAGCCCCTGCCAGGGGAGGGCAGCGCCCTGCGCGTGGACACCGGCGGCCAGAGTCGGGCTCTCCCCCGGGGAGCCGGGCACCTCAGCCAGGGAGGGCCAAGCCCGTCGAACTGCGGGGAGACGGCTTGGGGGACCTCCCATCGGGGGCTCGGAGCTCCAGCCCGGTCCGCACCCCTGACTCCCACCCGGAGCCCCGAGCCTGGTCCCAGCCCCGCAGCTGTGAGTGTGCACTCACCTGGGTCAGGAGCAAGAGCAGCCAGCGCAGAGCCCGGCGCGCAGCCATGCGTGGAGGGGAGTCCAGCCTGGTGCGCCCGGCTCTGGGAAGAGGTGCAGGGTGCCCGGTGCCCAGGTCAGGGGCGCCCGGCTCTGGGAAGAGGCGGGCGGTGCCCGGTCTCCTGGTCAGGGTAGCAGGGCTCTCAGAAGAAGCTCGTGGTGCCTGGTCCCTGGTCCTGGCTTAAATCAGCCACTGTAGTCAGTGTGCTAGATGGTCACCGCCTGGCCCCGCCCCGCGCTCGGAGCCTACCCGGTGCCTCGGGCCCCGCCCCCCGCTCCTCCCACTGGTCGTTTTCCCCACCCTGGACACAGCTACGCAGCCCACACTTAGTCACCACAGCCAGAACACCAAGCAGGCCCAGGCGTGGGTGGTTTCCCCAGTCTTCTGGGTGACTGCACTCTGCGCGCTGGCTGGTTTGGCTCCGGGTCAGGGCCTGGCGTTCCCCCTCCCTGCCTGAGAGCCCTCTGCCGGCCCGAACCGCGAGCGCCCGGGGCCAGGCCAGTCCCCCTGGCTGCTTCCAGCCTCACCCGCTGCCCTGGCCTTTCAGAGACGCCAGTTAGCTGCGTTACCCACAAATACCCCTCTAGCACACCGGCGCTTTTTTCTTTTTTGGTGCTGGTCCTAGGGCTTGAACCCAAGGCCTGGGGGCTGGTCCTGAGCTCTCTTGCTCAAGGCTGGCTCTATCACTTGAGCCACAGCTCCACTTCTGGCTTTTTGGTGGTTAGTTGGTAAAAGTCTCATGGACTTCCCTACCAGGCTGGCTTTGAACTGTGATCCTCAGATGTCAGCCTCCTGTGAAACCAGGATTACAGGAGAGAGTCATCCATTGCTTGTGGTTTTCTTTTTTGTCTTGATGTTTGGAGATAGGGTCCTGATATGTCTCCCCATCTCCTGTGAAGCTTCTGAGTTCAAGCAATGCTCTTGCCCTGGCCTGAGGCATACCCTGCCTGTTTCATTCTATCTCTTAAAGGGCTTTTGTGTTTTTAAAACGTGCGATAAGGGTACGGATGTGGCAGAGGGTCAGCGTGTTGCCTAACACCTACTCGCTCTGGTGGTTGATCTCTAACACTGCCTATCCTGGGGTTTGAACACAGGTCCTGGGCGCTGTCCCTGAGTTCCTTTTACTCGCGGCCAGTGCGCTACCACTTGAGCCACAGCTCTACTTCTGGCTTTTTTTGGGTAGTTCAGTGGAGATAAGTCTCACACACTTTCCCGCCTGGGCTGGCTTTGAACTGTGATCCTCAGGTGTCACCTGACGTGACGTAACGGGGGAGGAGAAGGTGGAGGAGAGGACTCCGCTGAGCTAGCACAGGCACTCCTGTGAGTCTGCCCCGACCCGCCGGCCGGTGCGGGAAGGTCGGCCCTCTGCCCTCCCCGCCGTGAACTGCTCTGCGTCGGCTGCAGACCGGCCCACGCTGGTTATCTGTCGTCCCCGGGAAGCCCCGTTCCCCGCCAGTCCCCACAAAGAGAACAGGCGCCCGGGTTTCCATTTATTCAAGGCAAGGAATCTAGACATGCTCCCAGCAGGAGATGCGGAGACAGGAACCGGGTAAGCACTCGGAACACGAGACGATGGGCTGCGGCTGGGATGGCACCTACAGACGAGTTTAAGGCTCCGGATGCGAATCCGGGTAGATGCTGACAGGCACGCTCGCTCCCAACCCACGCAGCGCCACCGCCGGGCGCCAACCGCTGCCGGCGCCAGACCGCGGCTTCAGTATTGCAGGTATGTGTAAAAAGTCAAGGGGGCCGGAAGACAACGCAGCGGGGTGCAGCCCCGCCTCCTGCCACCAGGGCCCCCCGGGCACCGTGGGCTCCTCCGGGGACCGGGCTAGGCGTGGTCTTGCACCTCCCTGGCTTGGCCCCCACCACCGAGCACAATGGCGGGGTAAGAGCCCGGTGTCCCCCCGGCTGCCTGGGCCCTGGGTTTCCGGGGAGGGGACCCCTCGTGACGCTGGCTCTCGCTTCCTCATGCCTCCGGACCCCTCCTCGTTCACTGCCACCGTGCTGTGGCCATGCACCGTCCGGGGACGCCCCTCTGTCCCCCAGGCCCCCCAGTGCCGCCCCGCTGGTGTGGGCGGCAGGGGACGCGGCGCGGGGCAGAGCTGATTTGGTTTCTCATTAAGGCCGGGGCCGGGCAGAGGCCCCTCGGGAGAGGCCAGCGCCCCTCCCCGTGCCGGGCGCGCGGGGCGCAGAGCCCTCGGCCCCGGGCCCCGCCTGCTGCCGTCCGCGGGCCCCCCTCCTCCCGCACGCCCCTCCGCCCCGAGGGTCCGGCATGAAGTGCTGGGTGCGGGGAGGCCGATCTGCGCTGGGCCCGTCCCCAGTCCCCCGCGCTCCTATTTCAGGACGCAGTTGATGAGGAGCTGGCAGGACAGGAACACACAGAGCAGGAACCAGGCGCGGGGGCTGTGCAGGAGGCCCGGGGCTGGGCCCTGTCTGCCGCGGACCACGCCGCCCACGATGGCCGAGAGGTGCCTGGAACGGGCGAGAGTGTCGGGCGCCAAGTGGGGGCCAGCACAGCATGACCCCCCCTTCCCACCGTGTCCGCCCGGGGTTCTGGGGGTGGGGAGATTTGAGTCAGGATGTCTTGCTCCACCTGAAGCAGGGCTGCTCACTAGGCTGAGTCAGGGCTGGGGGGGGGGGTGGGGGGGCTGGTGAGCAGGAAGCCAAGGGCACCCACTTGTCAGGGAGGGGCGGGGCAAGCCTGTGGGGAAGCCCTGGTCCTGGGACCGGGATTGCGCTGGGCCGGTGCTGGGTGACTGGAGGCCACTAAGGGGCCCCGTCTCAGGGCCCGGGGTCCTCATAAGAAGAGAGGACACCGGAGGGCACGGGGAGAAGATGCTCTCTGTAGCCAGGGCCAGGCCTTGCGCCTCGCTCTCAGAGCTGAGGATTGCGGTTCAAAGCCAGCTCAGGCAGCAAAGTCCCCGAGACTCTCAGCTCCAATTAACCACGAGAGAGCAGTGAGTGGCGCTGTGGCTAACGTGGTAGAGCGGCAGCCCTGAGCCCAAAAGCTCCGGGAGGGCGCCCAGGCCGCCTGTCTGTCGATGCCGGTGTCAGCCCAGGCGCCGAGCCCCGCGCAGGGCCGCACGGACGCTCTCCTGTCTGCGGGAGCAGCCCTGGCCTGCGGCGCCGCGCGGCCCCTCCGCCTGGGCCGGCTGCGTGAGTCCCCCGGTCCAGCCACACTCGGGGCCCTGGCTGGCCGCCTGCGCTTCTCTCTGGGCCTCCCCCCCCACACTGGCGCTGTCCCCCAGTCCCCTCCCAGCGTCCCCGCAGGCTCCTTGCAGCTCAGGCTCAGTGCCGGCCGAGCACAGGCAGCTCAGCCCGGGGGCGCCCGCCCCCCCCCCCGCCCCTGCAGGAAGACGCTGCCCGCGCGCTGCCCGCTACCTGTGCAGCTCCTGCTGGGCCTCCCGGATGGACAGCACGGCCTCCTGCAGGGCCCGCAGCCGCTGCGCCTCCTTCCTGCAGCCGGGGCACGGGCTCTCACTGCCTGGAAACGGGGCCGGAGTCAGGCGGGGCAGCCGGGGAGGCTGAGCGCGAGGCCTCCCGGGCCGGCTCCGGGCCCGCGACACCCCTGGGAGCCCACCCCGGGAAGGGAAGGGGGAGGGGGCGGGAGAGGTGCGGAAGGGATCCGGGAGGCCCTCGGGGAGGCGACCGCGCCGGGGACGCTGCCCTCCCCGCCACAGGAAGGCCTGGCTCGCCTCTCCCGGGCTGCGGCCCAGGGGCCCCGCGCGGTCCCTCACCGCTCCTCCTCCTCCTCCTCCTCCTCCTGACCCAGCTGCGGGAGAGGGCGGGGCGACGCGGCTGCCCGGGGGGCGGGGAGGAGCGGGAGAGGGCGGGGCGACGCGGCTGCCCCGGGGGGCGGGGTCCTGCGGGGGGGGGGGGGGGGCAGGGGAAGGAGCGGGAGAGGGCGGGGCGACGCGGCTGCCCCGGGGGGCGGGGTCCTGCGGGGGGGGGGGGGCAGGGGGAGGAGCGGGAGAGGGCGGGGCGACGCGGCTGCCCGGGGGGCGGGGTCCTGCAGGGGGGCGGCAGGGGGAGGAGCGGGAGAGGGCGGGGCGACGCGGCTGCCCGGGGGGCGGGGTCCCGCGTGTTGGGGGCGCCGGGGATGGGAGCGCCCCCCCCCCCTCAGCGGCCCCAGGGCGGCTCACCAGGAGCGAAGTCCCCGTCCTCGTCTGACAGGTCCGGGCAGGACTCCGGCGTGGAGCCGCTGCTCTCGGTGGCCTGGCTGTGTCCCGATGGCTGGTCGCTCGCCTTGCGGGTCCTCCGCTCCGGGCCCGGCCTCTGTGGAGACGCGGCTGCGTCGGGCACCCCTTCTCTTGGGGGCACGGCACCCCTCTGCCAGGCTGGCACCGGAGGTGGAGCGGGAGGCCCGTGGCTCTCAGGGTGCCAGGGGCGGCTGCCGTCTCCACTCGGGCCTGGACGAGAACAGCCACGCCGTCTCTCTGGGCCTCGGCTTCCCCTGGGTGACTCTCCGCAGCTCGGCATGTGCGGGGCACCCCATGAACACCGAGGGCGTGGGCTGCCCACCCGGGGGAGGCACCCCCCCCCCCCGCACCATGCCTCAGGGAAGGCTGATTCTCCCACCTCCTCCTGGAGCGCCCTGCCCTCCCTCCTGCCCGCCCCAGGCTGCACATGTGCGTCCCCGTGGGCTGCTCGCCTGACGCCCGGCAGGGGCTCGAGCGGCCCTGAGCCTGCGAACTCGCGTGTGCAATGGGACGGCGTGGCGGAGGGCGGCTCGGAGCGGGTGCCTGCGGGGGGCCCACGCCCTGCGCTTGGAGGCGGGGGCGGTCACGCTCAGGGCATCTGCAGGCCCGGGCCGCTCGGCCCCTGCTGCACAGGGAGGGAGGGAGGGAAGGCAGGCGGCCCGGGTGGAGGCCGGGGAGGGCTGGGGGAAGAGGGCCGGGTGGGGAGGAGCCGGGCTGAGGGCGGGCTGCAGCGCTGACCTCGCGCCCAGGTCCCGGGCTGCCCAGGAGGCTGGCCTGGCGGGCCATGGTCTCCCGCCTCTGGGTGTGCAGGACTCCGTCCTTCTCAAATTGAGCGATGTCCTTCAGGGGGTCCCAAGGGCGGTGGCTGAGGGCACACAGGTGGCCATCAGCTGAGGCCGTGGCTCGCGCCTTAGCCTCCCGGGGGACCCAGGGGTGCCCACCGTTCAGGGAACTCCAGGGAGGGATTGGGGGCCCTGTGGGTCCCAACCCCCCGTCCAGGGCCTGGTGAAGGTGGAAGCAGAGCCTGGAGCCCCAGGGGCCGCAGGGCATGGCAGCAGCCTGCTGGGTCCTCCCCCCTCCCCTCCCCCCCGCCAGGCCCCAGGGCCGCTCACTTCTCGTAGCGGTAGCGCCACTCCCGGGTGAGCGGGTCCAGGCGGAACAGCTGCGGTTTCCAGGGCGTGAGGCTCTGCTGGCGTTCGCGCGCGCGCCGCCGCTGCGCCTCCTCCAGCGCCGTCTTCTCCTGCGTGGCCCTGTGCTGGTCGCCCTCCCGGATGGCCCTGGACACGTGCTGCCAGAGCCTGCGGGCGCGGACCTGTCCTGAGCGGGGCCGGGAGGCCCCACGCCACTGCCCGCCTCCCGCGTCGGGGAGCTCACTGCGTGGGGAAGGCCTGCCGCCAGGCCGAGGTCGGCGGGGGCGGAGGTGGGCGGGGGCGGGGGCGGAGGTGGGCGGGGGCTGGGCGGAGGTGGGCGGGGGCTGGGCGGAGGTGGGCGGGGCCCGAGGTCGGCGGGGGCGGAGCTGGGCGGGGGCGGGGCCCGGGGCGCGGGGCAGGCCTCACCTCTCCGACTCCAGCTCACTCTGCTCCTCCAGCAGCACCGTGCGCCGCGTCAGCCGCTGCGCGCGGACCTCCTCGCTCGGGCTCCAGAAGAGCTCGCTGCCCCCGCCGCCTTCCTCCGCGAGGAACACGTCTCGGTCCTGCCCGGGCGGCCAGGCGGGGTCAGGGCCGCGGGCCTGGGCGGAGGCCGCCCCGCGCCCGGCAAGGCCGGCCCGAGCCGCGCGTCCTTACCCAGTGTCCGCTGAGCCGCGCCAGGACCTCCTCCCCCGACGTCACCGTCCCCGACACCTGGTTGATGCTGCCGCTGCCCCCGAAGAAAGGCTGCAGGGCAGACGCGGGGCGGACCGACGCTGAGACCACGGGGAGACGAGGCTGCCCCGCCCAGAGACGCAGCGCTGGACGCGGAGCCGGCACCGTCAGCGCGGCTGGGGTGAGGCTGTGCTCACCCTGGCCTTGCTGTGCGACCTGCGGGCGGCCTTGCCCTCTCTGGGTCCTTAAGGGTGTAAAGGGCTGCGGTGCCCCGGGGCACGCGGGACCCCCACGGCCTCGCCCGCCTCCGCTTGAGCCCTGCCGCCGGCTGCGGCTGCGCCCGTACCTTGAGCTTGAACTCCAGCTCGGCCTGGAGGTTGTTCTTCTCACACGCGATGGTCACCTTCCCCCCCAGCTCCAGCGACATGGTTCCGTACAGGATCCCTGGAAAGCCCCAGGGCTGGGGGTGAGCCCGGCCAGGCTGAGCCCGAGGGGAGGGGGCGGGCTGGCACGGGGAAGGCCCCCCGAGGACCGGGCCTGTCACCGGCTGGCATCCCTGCTCCGGGCTAGGAGCCGCCGCAGCCCTCGCTGGCCAGGTCCCCCAGGAAGCTCAGGCCACGCGTCCCTGGGACGGCATGGCACCTGCCACTGGACGCCACGAGTCCGTGCCAACGCCGCCGCCTCTGCCCCACGGCGTCCCTGCGTGGTGCCCCGCACGTGAAAAACAACACTCCTTTCTGCCTAGGGATGAAGGGGGGAGGAGTCTCCCATTCTGGCTGTGTGGAAAGCACGACCCCCACCGCCCCCAGCTCCTCTGGGCCCAGCAAGGCAGTGCTAAGAGGAAAACCTACAGCTTCAGTAACAGAGGAGTCCAAAACCCGAGTTAACAAGCGAGGAGATGGACGGGGAACCTCAAGCCGCTACAAAACTGTACAAAAGCCAGGCCTGAAATGAGCAGACGAAGAGAAATCATAAAGATTGTGGCAGAGGGGCTGGGAAGGTGGCTCAGTGGTAGAGTGCTTGCCTAGCATGCATGAAGCCCTGAGTTCAATTCCCCAGCACCACATATACAGAAGTGGCGCTGTGGCTCAAGTGGCAGAGTGCTACCCTGGAGCAAAAAGAAGCCCAGGGACAGCGCTCAGGCCCTGAGTCCAAGCCCCAGGACTGGCAAGAGAAAGATTTATGGCAGAAAGAAATGAAATGGAGAGTAAAAAACAAACAAAAAAACTACAAAGAATCAATAAAACAAGAAATTGTATTTTAAAATAAGATGGTTAATTTGACCAAAAAGAAAGGAAGAGACAAAAATTAATGAAACTGGAGATGAAAAGTGAATATCACAACAAATACCAAAGAAACCCAAGGATCATGAGGAAATGCTTTGAAAAATTACACGCAAAGAAATGAGAAACTTCAGAAGAAACGGATATATTCATACGCTTGACCTACCAAAACGGAAGCAACAGGACATGAACCACGGACAACTGATCTAGAAGAAGCAGTGAGGCGGAAGCAGAATAAAGAATCTCCCAACCGAGAAAAGCTGCATTCCCCCAACGACAGCACTCCTCCCCTCCTCCACGACACAGACAGGGAAGGAGAACTACCACACTCACCCCATGAGGCCGGTGGTACACTCGCCCCAAAACTGGGCAGGGACTCAAGAAAAGAACTGTAGACTAATCTCACTGATAAGCATGTGTGCAGAAATTCTCTATACAAATCCTTCCAAGCTGGGTGCTGGTGGCCCCCACTTGTCATCCTAGCTACTCAGGAGGCTGACATCTGAGGATGGAAGTTCAGAGCCAGCCCAGGCAGAAAAAGTCCACGAGACGCTTATCTCCAGTGAATCACCAGAAAACTGGAAGTGGTGCTGTGGCTCAAGTGGTAGAGCGCTAGGCTTGAGCAAAAAAGCTCAGAGACAGCACTTCGGCCCTGAGTTCAAGCCCCCACGACCAACAACAACAGAAAATTCTTCCAAACTGAATGCAACAACTCAAGAACCATTGAAGTCCCAATGTCATTCTTCACAGAAATAGAGAAAGCAATCCAAAAATTTATGTGGAAGCATAAACAACCGCAAATAGCAAAAGCCATCTAGAGTAAAAGGCACAATGCTGGAGGTTGTCATGATACTAGACTTACAGTTATATTACAGAAAGAACCAAAATAATCTTGGAACTGGCACAGGGGCAGATATGAAGACCAATGGAAGAGAAGAAAAGATTTGGGTATAAGTCCACATAGCTGCGGCCATTTAATCCAAAAGTGAGACCCTGCAGCGGAGAAAGAGCAGAGGCTTGGTAAACTGATAACCTACTACCTGCAGGAGCCTCAGGCCTGACGCCCATCTCTCACCGTGGGCCAGATCAACTCCACTGAGATCAAAGAAGTAAGATCTGGCCAGATGCTGGGGGCCCACGCCTGTCATCCCAGCTACTCAGGAGGCTGAGATCTGCGATTGCAGTTTGAGGCCAGCCCAGGCAGGAAAGTGTGTGAGACTAGTGCCTCCAATAAACTACTCAGAAAGAGCCAGAAGCAGCAGCACTGTGGCTCAAGGGGTAGAGCTCCAAGGAAAAGGATCTGAGGGACAGTTCCCAGGCCCCGAGTTCAATCCCCAGGACTGATGTGCACATTTGAGTACACGCACACATATACACACACAAGATCTGAAAATTCAAGTCTATTACAGGAAAATGTGGGGAAAATGCTGGTAGATAGAGGAACAGGTAATCATTTTCTGGATGGGATTCCTATTAATCAGAAATAAGGACAAGAATAGACAGGACATCAAGCTAAAAAGTTTCTGAGACGTAAAAACAAGCACCGAATCCACCAATTATCAGAACCAGGATACAACTCACAGAGTGGGAAGAAAAATCTTCACTGGCTATGCAGAAAATTAATATCCAGAATACACAAAGAACTGACAAAGACAGCAAAAGAACAATTGCTAATAATAAATAGGCAAGTGAAGCTAAAACGGACAGTTCTCAGAAGCAGAAATGGCTGATGAATGACAAAAATGCTCAACTCCCTTACACATAAAACAAATGCAAACCCAAACCACACCAAATTCCATCTTATCCAGTGGATTGGCAGCCCCGAAAGGAACCAGCCACCAGCGACGCGCAGGGCAGTCACAGGAAGTGAGTGTGGGAGCTCCTCCAGGAAGCAGTCTCAGGAAACGGCCGAGTTTTCTCCCCCGTGTGGAAGCCAGGTGTGCAAGGGACGCCCTGAGGAGGGTGCAAGGCAGCTGCACACCCACTCTGGAACACTGTGTATCAAAATGAATTCCAGAAATGGAAAGCTTTTCTGCGGTTCCTTGTTGTTACTGTTGGTGTGGTTTTGCTGGGGGATTGTTTTGGCCTCTTTAGAGAGGACAAGAGGGGAGCACAGAAATGGAGGGAGGAAGGGTGGGCACAGGCGTGGGCACACGTGGGCATGGTACACGGGAGACACTGTGTGGAAAATGAACAGTGCAACTTGTGGGCAGGGACGAGAGGGGGGAGGCTGGGAAAGAGCGAGGGAAGGGGGGACACTGTCAAAAAGAATTTCCCTCATTAACTGACTTATTAAATGGTAACCCCTCTATACCTTAATAACAATAAAATTCTATTAAAAAATAAGATCATGACTCCCAAGGCAGTCTCAATTACAAAGTAACCTGGACAACGCAGCGAGAGCACAGAGCACCAAAGACAAAGCCGTCTGTGGAGGACCAATGGAGCCAGTGGGCCAGGGGCGGGGGCAGGGGCAGGGGCTGCCCACCCACCACCCCAGGGGCCACACACTCCACACCCTCAAGAGGAAGAAGGACAGCACTCAATCTCATGAGCCAAGGTGAAACAGGAGCTTGTTTGTTTGTTTGTTTGCACTGGCCCTGGGGTTTGAACTCTCGTGGAGCTCTGCCCCTTGAGCCACGGCTCCACTTCTGGCTTTTGGTGATTAACCGACGGTATGAGTTTCACATACTTGTCTGCCTAGGCTGACTCCGGACTGTGATCCTCCTATCTCAGCCTCCTGAGGAGCTAGGACTAGAACCGTGAGCCATTGACACCTGGCTTTTCTGTGTGCTTGTAGTGGGCTTGAACTCAGGGCCTGGGCGCTGTCCCTTAGCTTTTTCACTCAAGGCTGGCACTCTACCACGTGAGCCACAGCTCCACTCTGGCCTTGGCTGGTTAATTGGAGATAAGAGTCTCACAGACTTTCCTGCCTGAGTTGGCCTTTGACTATGATCCTCAGATCTGCCTGCTGAGTAGCTGGGATTATAGGGGTGAGCAACTAGCACCCGGCAAAACGGGGGCATCTTTAAACAAATCAGTACCGAAGTGTGTGTCATGGTGGCCCCTGGTAGAGGGCACTGGACTCCGCTCTCACCTCTGCAGTGGGCGTAGGGCATGGTGAGCGTGTACACCTCCTCACGCTGCAGGAACGTGAGCGTGGCCTGGCCGTCCAGGAGGGCTGACAGCGAGTTCCCTGCGGGGGTGGGGGCAGGGGGGAGGGTCGATGAGGGCAGACGGCCCCCGCACACAAGCCATCCTGAGGCCACCGCGGCAGGCAAGAGCCCCCGCACCTCCCTGGGTGCCGGGGGGAGTCAGGGGCCACCGTGGAGCCGTGCGCCTTTTGGAACCAGTCTGAGCCCTGATGGATAGCGTGTGTGTGTGCACGCGCACGCGTGTGCGTCCCCAGGGCTTGAACTCAGGGCCCTTAGCTTTTTCGTTCAAGGTTGGCACTCCACTACTTGAGTCACACCTCCATTCCTGGCTTTCCGGTGGTTAATTAGAGGTAAGAGTTCTCATGGATGTTCCTGCCTGGGCTGTCTTCAGTTGTCAAATCTCAGCCTCCTGGAGTAACTAGGATTACAGGTGTGAGCCACTGGCACCAAGCAACTCTCCTGATTTATTTGCTTGGCACATATATATATATATACATGTATACGTGTACATACATATGCACACACCCATACCCATATACGTACATGTACTTGCGGTGCTGGGGATGGAAGTCAAGGCCGTCGTGCTAAGTCAGCACTTCACCTCTGAGCTCCAGCCTAGGCCCCATCTAGGCCCCAGTGCACCTGGCAGGTGGCTGTGACTCGCGCAGCCTGGCTCTGCATTGTGAACTTCCTTACTCCCTATGGGTTCTCTGCAGCCCTCCTGAGCAGAGGGTGATGAGACCCGGATGCAGGATCTGATCGCTCTCACTCCCCATGTGCCCACCCCCCCCCCCCCCGCCATAAGGGGCAGGAGTCGCCTGTTAGGGCCACGATGGAGGTTCTGGGGCCCTGGGCTTACGGAGCCTGACCCGCCTCCCCACTTCCCCGAGGCCCAGGAAGCACGGAGAGGGCGCCGCTCACCATAGAACCTGGACTTGGCGGTGATGCTGCCACTGATGCAGAACCCATCCTTGCGGTTGCTGACATGGAAGGCAGACACAGGCGGGTGGTGGGACACCTGGGGCAGAGGGGACGCTGGAGACAGCCCCAGGAGAGCAGGAGCAGGCCTCCCATCCCCCCACCCCCCAGGGGCAGGAGTGAGGGGGACTGGAGGGACACAGGGCCTGGGAGCAGACTCGAATCCCACCGCACCCTGGAGTGTCCCCTTGGGAAACGGGACCCACAGTCCCCTCTGTCTGGTGACACTGTGCTTGCACTGCTGGCAGTGTCTGTGCCTTCTGGGACAATAGCCCTGGGAGTGGCTGGGCCAGAGCCCTGCCCATGGGCAAATCCCGGGCCACTGGGCCCCACCACTGCCAGGCCGCCCACCAAAGCCGGGCCAGAGAGAGGGCTACACCCCACTGGGCAGGTGGCTTGCCTGCTCTGCTATGTAGAAGGTGTGGCTGTTGGTCTGCGGGTGGTGCCAGCAGCAGCGGAAGGTCTCCCCCAGGATGGGGTTGTAGGGCTTCTTGATCCCCTACCAGGAAGCACAGAGGCAGTGAGGAGCCAGGCAGGCCTGGCCCGAGGCTGTTTTCTTGGGGCTGGGACTGCTTGGGTCCTCCTGAGACCAGGGAGCACCCAGCATCACCTGGGCAGCCCTGGGGCCTCCAGGGAGGACCCTGGCCACAGCAGGGAGGTCAGGGCCTTTCAGGGCTGGGGGTGGGGGGGTGGAGAGGGCTGCGTGGGGAGGGGTGACCTGGGAAGGGGCTGGCTGCCGGAGCCCCTTCCCTGCTGGGCTTGCTCACCTTGGGCTTCTTGTAGAAGCCGGACAGGTACCATCTGAGCACGAGCTTCATGCGGCGGTAGGCGTCCTCCTCCATGGCTGCCCTGCACCAGCGTGGGGGCATTGGCTCCGAGGCGGGGTCCCCCCCAGCTCCGCACCCCGGCCCTCCTTACCCGTGGATCTCCCTCCACTGCACCCACCTTGGCCCGGATGATCTGGAGCCCGGTCCCCATCGGGCCAGGAAGCCCTCTCAGGAAGGGGGGCACCCCCCCCCCCGGGAGTGGGCTCTCAGGACGCTCCTGCCTCCCATCCGCACCCGGTGCGCCCGCCCTCCCGCCCCCGGGCGTCTGTGGTCTGTGGGAGCCGGCCTCCCCCGCCTGCCCGCCCCCGCCCGCCCGCCGGGCACCTGGAGAGCAGGTCGACGTGGTAGTAGTAGTCCGACAGCTTGTTGAGGAAGGAGCGCGGCTCCAGCACGAATGTGGGCAGCGCCACGCGGGACAGGTCCATGCCGGGCCGCAGCTGCCGCAGCAGCACCCACAGCAGGTTCTTGTTTTCCTCCGACACGGTCTCCACCTGGGACGCCTCCCCGAGCTGCGGGAGAGGGGGCTCGTCAGGCCCCGGGGAGCAGAGTGGGGGGGGGGCCCTGCTGGGGCCTGGAGGTGCGGGCGGTGGGGGGAGGGGCGCGGGAGGGGCGTGGCATCGCCTGCCTCCTCTGCGGGGCCCCTACACTGGCCTGGCTGGGCCTTGTGTGACTCTGGCCCTTGCTGAGGTGTCTACCCCGCCCAGCACGACGCCACCCACCCTGTCCCGGCCTCCTCCAGCCCTCCGGGCTCCCTCGACTCCCCGCCCCTCCCCTTCCAGCGGGCCTGCCTGGGCCTCCCCCACGGCCACGGGGCCTGTCTGTGGCCTTGGGAGCAGCGCGCAGTGGGACCCGCTCATCTTCCCACTCGTCAGTGGGGAGGCAGGGGCTCAGCGCCTGCTGCTCTATTAACAAAGAAAGACAAGGCTTGCCCGGGGCCGGTGGCCTGGGACCTTAACTGTAGCTTCTCAAGAGGCTGGGACCTGAGCATCGAGGTTCAAAGCCAGCCTGGGCAGAAAAGTGCATGCGACTTTCGTCTCCAATTAACTAGCGAGAAGCCAGAAGTGGCGCTGTGGCTCAAGCGGTTGAGTGCCAGCCTGGAGCACAAATGGGCGGCGTGAGTTCAGAGCCCCGAGTCGAAGCCTCCATACTGGCACGGCAGCGGGAGGTTAAAATCCTCTTGTTTCTGGGTGTGGTGGCGCATGCCCGTGGCCCCAGACACCCAGGAGGCAGAGGGAGGAGGGGCACGGCAGGAGGGAGAGGGAGGAGGGGCAAGGCAGGAGGGAGAGGGAGGGAGGAGGGGCAGGACAGGAGGCAGAGGGAGGGAGGAGGGGCAGGGCAGGAGGCAGAGGGAGGGAGGAGGGGCAGGGCAGGAGGCAGAGGGAGGGAGGAGGGGCAGGGCAGGAGGCAGAGGGAGGGAGGAGGGGCAGGGCAGGAGGCAGAGGGAGGGAGGAGGGGCAGGGCAGGAGGCAGAGGGAGGGAGGAGGGGCAGGGCAGGAGGCAGGCCTTGGAGCAAAAGCTAGAGAGCTTACCCAACATAGATCAATGAAAGACTCCAGAAGAGCTCAGGGGTGTGGCTCAAGGGGTGGAGGAACTAACTGCCTAGGAAGCTCAAGGTCCTGAGTTCGATCCTCAGTACTCCCAGAAACACTCTTTTTATGTTTAATGGCTTGGCTTGCAGGTGGTGGCTAGGAAAGGCTGTGGCTATTTGACACCCGTCTCCCCTCATGAATCTGGGGTACATCTAGGGTCAGTAAAGCCAGGAGACCCCCCCAGAGCAGGGCAGGCTGTGGCCCCGCCCTCCAAGGCTGAGACCCCCCAGAGCATGGCGGGCTGTGGCCCCGCCCTCCAGGGCTGAGACCCCCCAGAGCGTGGCGGGCTGTGGCCCCGCCCTCCAGGGCTGAGACCCCCCAGAGCGTGGCGGGCTGTGGCCCCCCCTCCAGGGCTGAGACCCCCCAGAGCGTGGCGGGCTGTGGCCCCCCCTCCAGGGCTGAGACCCCCCAGAGCATGGCAGGCTGTGGCCCTGCCCTCCAGGGCTGAGACCCCCCAGAGCGTGGCGGGCTGTGGCCCCCCCTCCAGGGCCAGCAGGGTTCAGGGCCCATGCGCACTCATCGGCGCCCCGCCGCCCGGCCGCTCACCTCGCCCAGCTCCTCCCGAGCCTGCTCCACGTAGGTGGTCCCCCTCGGCAGCCCCCCGGGGCTCTCGGGCGGCTCGCTCCCGCTCTCGGGGGTCTTGCGGCTGTGCTCCGGCGTCTCTGTGTCCGAGTCGTCGGCATTCTCTCGCTCGGACCTGTCTGAGAACGCGTCGTTCTCCAGGGGGCTCTCCGGGGAAGATCCGTTCGGGCTGGAAGGGGGGGCCCGTGGTGTCCAGTCAAAGGCCGGTCACCCAGGGCCCGGCCCCGCTCTGAGCGTCGCACGCGGTCCACGTAGCGGCCCGTGGAGCCCTTGCCCCCACGCGTGCAAGCCAGGCAGGGCCGGCGCAGAGGACGAGCCGGTGCCCGCAGGGGCCGCTCCCCCCCCCCCACACCCCGGGCTGACCGCTGCCCGCCCGCCCCGCCCCGGCACTCACGGGGGCAGGTCCTGATCGGGGTGGAGGGCGCCCGGGGCGGGCGGCCCGTAGACGGAGGAGGGCGAGCCGCTGGGCGAGGACCCCGGCTCCCCCTCGCGGCCCTGCTCGCAGCTCAGTCGGAGCAGGCTGGAGCAGCGCAGGGCCAGCTCCAGGGCGTCCAGCCAGCAGCGGCCTGCGGAGGGGCGGGGACAGCAGGGGAGCCTGGCGAGACGGCCTCCCTCCCCCCTTCCCCCCCAGCTCCCCCAGCCCCCTCCTCACCAAGGGGACACAGGAGGAGACTGGCGAGACGGCCTCCCTTCCCCCTCCTCCCCCCACCCCCCCCCTCCTCACCAAGGGGACAGCAGGGGAGCCTGGCGTCACGGCCTCCCTGACCCCTTTCCTCCTCCACCCGTCCTCACCCCGGCCTCTCCACTGGCAGGGCCCTCTGGAGCCCTGTCCAGTCAGGAAGCCACCCTGCCAGCCACCCCTTGCTGTGTCCCACGGGGGTACCTGGGCACCCTGCCATGTGTGGGGGGGGATGCGTGCGGAGCGGACATCAGGACCCTAGGTGGCCAGGCTTGTGCCGCTCTCCAGGGGCTCACAGGACGTGGCACCCCCCCCGCCCGGGCCTCGGGCAGGAGGTAAGGAAGCCCCAGGTCCACACTCCGAGCTTGCCCCCCACCCCCGTGGTCAGCCTGCAGACTCCCCATGCAGAGGGGAGACCAGGCAGGCGGGGGTGCTTAAGCTGGGTGGGGGGGCTGGGCAAAGTGGCAGGTGGATCATGGGGATGGTGGGGGAGGCAGGGTGGGGTCCCCACTCTGGGCCCTGTGGACTTCCCGGCTGGGGGCTGAGCTAGACCCACCCTGCCCTGGGATCTACTGGGGTGACAGGGCACAGGGCAGGTGGCACTCACGGAGTCTGCGGTGGCCCTGAAGGCCAGAGAGCCGCGGGCAGGGCCTGAGGGACCTGTGTCCATGCAAGGCCTGAGGGACCTGTGTCCACGCAGGGCTGAGGGACCTGTGTCCACGCGAGCCTGAGGGACCTGTGTCCACCCAGGGCTGAGGGACCTGTGTCCACGCGGGGGCTGAGGGACCTGTGTCCACGCGGGGCTGAGGGACCTGTGTCCACGCGAGCCTGAGGGACCTGTGTCCACGTGGGGCTGAGGGACCTGTGTCCACGCGGGGGCTGAGGGACCTGTGTCCACGCGAGCCTGAGGGACCTGTGTCCACCCGGGGCTGAGGGACCTGTGTCCATGTGGGGCTGAGGGACCTGTGTCCATGCAAGGCCTGAGGGACCTGTGTCCACCCAGGGCTGAGGGACCCGTGTCCACGCGGGGCTGAGGGACCCGTGTCCACGCGGGGGCTGAGGGACCCGTGTCCACGCGGGCCTGAGGGACCCGTGTCCACGCGGGGCTGAGGGACCCGTGTCCACGCGGGGCTGAGGGACCCGTGTCCACGCGGGCCTGAGGGACCCGTGTCCACGCGGGGCTGAGGGACCCGTGTCCACGCGGGGGCTGAGGGACCCGTGTCCACGCGGGGCTGAGGGACACGTGTCCACGCGGGGCTGAGGGACCCGTGTCCACGTGGGGCTGAGGGACCTGTGTCCACGCGGGGCTGAGGGACCCGTGTCCATGTGGGGCTGAGGGACCCGTGTCCATGTGGGGCTGAGGGACCTGTGTCCACGCAGAGGACACCCAGCGTCCTGTAGGGTCACCCCCCATGACCCTTCCACTCACAGGGTGGCTTGGAAAAGCTGTGCGCACTGGCGGGAAGGGGGGGTCCTAAGGGACGGCTGTGCCTGGGACTCCAGTGGGGAAACCCCTGCCTGGCGGCACGAGTTCAAACCCCGCACTGCCAAAAACGGGCCGTGTAAGCGTGAGCTCAGCTCACAGAGTGACAGAGAGCCCTCGCCCCCGAACTTCCACCTTCTGCCTCCTGAGGACTGAGAACGGGGGCCCTCAGTGGGGACCTCCGGGCCCTCGGTGGGGAACCTCCGGGCCCTCGGTGGGGAACCTCCGGGCCCTCGGTGGGGAACCTCCGGGCCCTCGGTGGGCACCTCCGGGCCCTCAGTGGGGACCTCCGGGCCCTCGGTGGGGCACCTCCGGGCCCTCAGTGGGGAACCTCCGGGCCCTCAGTGGGGAACCTCCGGGCCCTCGGTGGGGAACCTCCGGGCCCTCGGTGGGGCACCTCTGGGGCCTGGCATCAGAGTCACCCTGGGAGAAATGGGCGAGGCGCTTCAGGCCGGGGGCTGCTAGTTGCTGGACCTGCCCACTCAGCGGGGAGCACTAAGGACTGTTCTGGGGCTCCGTGAGGGGTTGGGCGGGGCATTTTCAGGCACAGGAGGGGGCACCCAGGACCAGCGTGGAATGGCCATCTGCCGCGCGGGGCCAGGGCCCTGGCAGGTGCCGTGACGAGGACTGCACTCCGTGTCACACGTCCTCGGGACTCTTTCTCCCCCAAGAGGCTTACCGGGTGCCTGCAGGGCCTGGGGGTACCCTTCCTCTCCATCACACGGGGACCCGCCTTGAGCTTCTAGTCCAGTCTTACCTGACTCACTGATCACCCAACCCCAAGGCTGGCTCCCGAGGGCAGGGCCCTCCAGAGCCCCTGGGCGCGGGGGGGGGGGGGGACTGGGCAGTGCCCAATGACCCAATCAACATCGGGGCAGAGAGGAGAGGGTGCAGAGGAGGCACCTGACCTCAGGGGGGCGACAGAGCACCGCAGGACATGGGCCCAGGTCGGGTGCCCCCCCACCCAGGGCTTGGGTGAGCATTCCTAGTGCCAGCGAGAGAAGAGATTCTTTCCACAGTGACAAACAAAGGTGGCCGCAGCGGCAGGGGCTGTGGTCAGCGTAAGCAACCCGGGATGTCCCCAGGATCTGCAGTCTGGCACTTCCATGCTGGGGGTGGAGGGAGGGCTGCCAGTCCCTCAGTTTCCTTATCTGTCAAGCATTATCGAGCTCCACTGAACCCACGGGTCCAATGAGCCTGGCAGCTGGCGGAGCTCCGATTTGCCATCTGGCTGTGTTATAATAAGGTCACTGAGTTTCCCAAACTCTGAGTTGCTATTGGGGGAAACTGAGGCCCAGCATAGCGCAGGGTACCAAGTGGAGGCGGGCCCAGCTCAGAGGAGGGTGGAAAGCCAGAGATGGGGGGCGGCCTGGCCCCAAGCCTGGGCTTGGCACCACCACCTCAGGCACAGGGCCCGCGCCCCAGGCCCGCGAGGGTCCTGGGGCTCCTGGGTACTCACCGTCTGACTCGGAGGCGGCCCTGAAGATCAGGTAGCTGCTGGGCAGCGGCTGCGTGATGGAGCCCACGCTCTCGCCTTTGGGGCCCTGGAGAGGCAGAGACCTGCGGGGTCAGGCGCCTGCCAGGCAGGCCCGGGGGCAGCAGGAGGGGCAGGCAGGGCCCCCAGCCCGCTGTCCCCTTCCGGTGGCCCGCCCTCTGCTGGCGGCTTTCAGCTTCCTGGTGCAGCGCGGTGCCCAGGGGCTCCCAGTGTCAGGGAGGGGCGGGCAGGCTTTGGGGCTCGTACTCTGCGAGCTGTGCGTGGGGCTCCCTTACAAAGACCTCAGCACGTCACGACAGTGGGGCTGGGGGAGCGTGGCGTCGGGATGAGGCGCGAGTGTGCGGAGCCACCGTTCCGCTCTCCGCGTTTGCTCCAGCGTTTGCAGAAGTGCATGGGACAGCAACACTGCGGCACACGCCAGGCCTCAGCGAGCGGGTGACCTTGCCGTCTGTGGGCTGATGCCAGTGTTCTGCGCGTGGCAAAGGTCAAGGAGCTGGAGCCGGGGCGCCCAGCAGGTGAGGCGTGTGAGAGGCGTTTTCTGGGTGGTGTGTGCGACTTGCAGCGGGCTCATTGGGATGGGCCCGCATCAGAAGCGCGGGAGGGCCTGTCGGGGCTGGGGACCAGTGCCTCGCGCCCGCCATCCCGGCCGGTCAGGAGACTGAGACCCGAGGATGGCAGCCCGGCCCGTGAGACTCCTACCCCTACCAAACTACCGAAACAAGCTGCAGTGGAGCTGGGGCCAAAGTGGTATACAGCATCGACCGGGAGCAAAAGCTCAGGGACAGGGCCCAGGTCCTGAGTTCAAGACCCAGGACCGGCACAAAAACGGAACCCAAAACGCTGCCACTGGCGTGGGAGGTGGAATCTCCCCGGGGGGGCTGGCCGGGTGGCCCTGTCCCCAGGTGTCTGCTGCAGCCTCGCCAGCCCCCCTTAGAAGGTAGGGGGGCTGCCAGGTCTCCCACCCAAAGCCCCCCATGAAGTTGGCTCCGGGAGCTGTTGGAGGCCCCGCTATAGAGCCTGTGGTGCCAGGCGGAGCCCCTTCCTGCTCTGGACCGCGCCCCCCAAGCCGGCTGCCCCCAGCCCGCCCGGCGGACGGTACCTTCACGGCCCAGAGCGACTGGTCGAGCGGGTGGAAGAGCTTGAAGCAGAAGCCATCCTTCTTGGAGGGGCGCTCGAGCAGCTCGCAGCAGTGCAGCAGCACGGTGCCCACCCACTGGCCCACCTTGGGGGTCTTGTAGATGAGCAGGACCCCCGGCTTCAGCACGCACCACAGCTTCGTCCAGCTCTTCAGGGTCCCCCGGATCTGCACGAGGCGGCGGGGGGTCAACAAGGCCTGGGAGGAGCCCCGCCAAGGAAGGCTGCCCACCCCGCGGCCTCCTCCCACCCGTTCCCTGGGGCAGCCCGCGTCCCGGGCAGGACCCAGCACTCCCCAGAGGCCAGGACGTGAGTTCAAAGCCCCAGCAGTGGAGGACAGAGCTCAGAGCCACCCAGCCTGAGACTTCCTTTCAGAGACTTTTCCCTTCTTTGTGCCAGTACTCAGGCTTGAACTCAGGGCCTGGGTGAGGTTTCTTAGCTTTCTCATTCAAGGCTGGTGTTCTGCGTGAGCCACAGCTCTGATCAGCTTTTTGGTGGTTAATTGGAGCTAAAACCTCATGGACTTTCCCGCTGGCTTTGCAGTGTGGTCCGCAGACTCGGCCTCCTGAGTAGCTAGGGTGACAGGCGCGACCACGGGCCCTGCTCACCCGTCAGGTCTAGTTCCATCTCAGTCTTCCCTGTGTACCTGTACCTGCATGGCGTTGAGAGAAGGGGTCCCAGAGAGGCCGGGCTCCCCCTGTGAACTTGACTCACTTTCACCTTTAACCTCCACTGTGCAGACAGGGACACTGCGGCTGAACTTGGCCTCCCGACCCCAGTCCTTGGTCCTCCCCTGGGCAGCCAGGGACCCGCCGCCCCTCCCCCACCCCTGGGACTCTGAGACCCCAGCCAGCACATCAGGACGCCCAGACCTAATGGGGGAGGTTGGGAAGGTGGGCCCACGCCTGGGCCCCGGCCAAGACAGACACTCTTCAAGGAGAGGAGAGGACGCAGAGACATGGGTGGCCCTGTGGCCACAGGCAGGAACTGCACGGACCTGGCCAGGAGCCGCGGGCCGCGGAAGCCTGCAGAAGCAGTGAGCGCCTTGGGAGGGGGTGGCCCTGCGCCCCGGGCTGTGTGCGTGGTCACCTGCCATGGCAGCCCCGGGACACGGACACGCGCGCTGTGTCTCGGGTGGCGGCTGCACCGCCGCCCGCGGGCTGGGGGCCGCGGCGCCGTACCTTCAGGCTGTCGGCCATGATGACCACGCTGGGGTCGGTCAGGGCGCTGAAGAGCTGCTTCGTGGCTCGCTTCTTCTCCTGCCGGTAGCTCTCCTTCTGTGCCTGCATCCGGGGCGCCAGGGGCCGGGTCACAGGTCAGCCCTCCGCCACCCCCAGTCCTCCCCTCACCCAGGCAGGGAGAGGAGGGAGCCCCCCCTCCGGCACCCCCGCCCTGCCCCGCCCAGGCTCACCTTCAGGGCCTTCTTCTTGGAGACCCTGGCCGTCGGGGGCTCACAGTCCTTGTGGGACCCATTGCACACCCTGGACTCTGCCTGCAGGACAGAATTGGGGGTGTCGGGACACAGCACGGGGGCTGCTGGAGGCTGAGGCTAGGAGGCAGAGGAAAGTGCTGCCCACCCGCTGCCCTCTGCTGCACCCTGGTCCTGCCCTTCCTTCCCTGCCGACGTGGGAGGGATACGAGGGGAGCGGGGGCAGGGGGTGAAGGCTGTGGGGGTGAGGGCTGTGTAGGTGAGGGCCGTGGGGGTCAGGGGCATGGGGGTGAGGGCTGTGTGGGTGAGGGCCGTGGGGGTCAGGGCTTTGGGGGTCAGGGGCATGGGGGTGAGGGCCGTGGGGGTCAGGGCTGTGTGGGTGAGAGCCGTGGGGGGTGAGGGCTGTGAGGGTCAGGGATGTGGGGGGTGAGGGCTGTGTGGGCGAGGGCTGTGGGGGGTCAGGGCTGTGGGAGTCAGGGCCGTGGGTGGTGAGGGCCATGGGGGGTGAGGGCTGTGGGGGTCAGGGGCATGGGGGTCATGGCTGTGGTGTTTTGGCTGTGGGGGGTCAGGTCTGTGGGCAGTCAGGGGCTGTGGGAGAGTCAGGGCTAGTGGGGGAAACCGGGTTATGGGGGGCCATCTCTAACCCCATTGCCCTCGGACAGACACCAGGACCAGGACCACGGGTCTCAGCCAGTGCCTGGGGTGATGGCCCCGTGAGCCTCTGGGGAAGGGAGGGCGATGGCACCATTGTGCTCTAGGCCAAGGCTGGCGTGGGCACCGGCTCCAGAACTCAGTGTCCTGGAGAGGGCACCGGCAACAGAGCAGGGTGGACACAGAGTGAGGACCAGCACTGGAGCAGGGGGGATCCACACTGTCTCGGGGTGCGGGCATGTGTCCCGACGCTGGCTCCTCCCCTTGGGCTGCTCTGCCTCGAGCTGCCCACGTGACCCTCACCCCTTCTCCGCTCTGCTTGGTTACGCCAAGGAGATGGCTTTGAGAAACTGATGAGCCGCTCAGTGCCTCCCTTGCCCAGGGGCCTCCTGGAGTCCCCCACAGTGGACACTCATTCCCTGGGCCACGCAGGCCAGAGCAGGCGTGGCCAGCGCCCTCCACCCTGGGCCCGGCTCCCCGTCCGGGTCTTACCGGGGGAGGCTTTGTGACGGAGCCCGGGGTCAGGGGCTCTTCCTCCCTTGACAGTGACACCCCATTGGATTCCATGTCCTTTCCTGCAAGACAGCAGCCAGGTGAGGCCCTCGGGCCGGCTCCTCAGCGGGCGGTGGTGGCACAGGCCTGGGAGGGGCAGGAAGCCACGGTGGTGGCAGAGGCCCTCAGAGGGGGTGGGAGGCAGCACTGAGCACCAGCCCTGGGACAGGTCCCAAGCCACAGGGAGGAAGCTGGGGGAGCCGGCCCCACACAGCCCCTGGCATGTGATGCGGGGTCTGCGGGGCCTGCGGGGCCCCCAGTTCTCCGCGGAAGGCAGTGTCCAGGCTGGGAGGCGTCCTGGGCTCAGCGTGCCAGAGGCCATTGGCTCTGATGTATGCAGATGTGATCTGGGGAAGCAGCCCCACCTCCCTCCCTCCTGCAGGAAGGAGCTGCCAGTTCCTGTGGCGGGTGGGCGGGGCTCCCAGCGGCAGGGCTGAGGCCTGGTTAACGCCCTGTGCAGGTCACCCGCCCCCAGCTGGCACAGGTGGACAGTGAGGGGACCGCAGTGAGGACTGGTACCCATAGAACTAGTGGAGGGGGGCAGAGGGCTCTGGAGACCCCCTCCCTACAGGAAACCAGAGCCGCTTCCCTCTCTCTCCGGAAGAGCCAGGACGGTGACCTGAGGAAATGGCTTTGCCCGAGGTCACCGAGCACGTGAGATCCCCTTCCCTGGCCTGTGGTCCAGCCCTGCAACCCGTGTTCCCGCCCGCACAGCATCTGGACTCTGCCCCAGCCTCAGTGGGGCCAGCAGGGGCCCTGTCCGTTCCCAGGCCCCTCTTCTGGGGCGTTCCCTTCGTGGCTTGGCTGCCTGGATGCCACGGGGCAGCGCTGAGGCCAGGGCGGACTCGGGCCCTCGGAGCAGCCCGGAGAAGAGGCCAGTGCTGGTTCCTCTCCTTGCAGGCGCTCTGCCACTTGAGCCACGACTCCACTTCCCGCTGCTTGCCGGTTGATTGGAGATAAGAGGCAGACGTTGCTGCTTGGCTGGCTTTGAACCTTGATCCTCACATCTCAGCCTCCTGAGTAGCTAGGATCAAGGCCTGAGCACTGGTACCTGGGCCACACCGCATTTTAACGGGCTGTGACCCTTTCGTCCACCCATCCAGTGTCCGGCATGAAGGTGTGGGGGGGGATGGGGGGGCCGAGGCCGCCCAGCAGCTGTGACCCAGCGGGACCCCCGCTGCCTGTGGCCAGCACCCACCTGGGCTGACGGGGGCGAGCTCATGCTCACAGCCGAGGAGCAGGTTCCGCGTGAGCTTCCGGGGGTCTGTCTTCTGCGGGGTGGAGGTGGGGGGACACAGCGAGAAACGCCGCCGGAGAAAGGCTTCTTCCTTCATGGCGTGGGTGCTCGGAGCCTTCTGGAAGGAGGAAGGGAGGAGGACACGGTCAGGCCCAAGGCTGTGACTCCACAGCTGTGTGCTGGCAGCAGCCCCCAACCAGCCCAGGCGAGGAACGGAGATGAGGGGGAGCCAGGTGGAACCCCGAGATGTCTGGAACCCTGGGGGAGGCCGGAACGGGCAGGAGCCGGCCAGCCAGGGAAAGACACGTGGCCAAGCTGCTTTGCACGAAGCCAGGAAGGACAGTGGCCAGAGGGGTGGCCTGGCACAGGACCTGGCAGTCACTTCCCTGTGAAGACCCGCCAAGCACCGGGTCTGCGGGACACAGCTCCCTCCTGGTGGTGCGCTCCAGGGTGGAGACAGCCATGGCCTCAGACACGGCCGACAGCAGGCGTCTGCGGAGAGCTCACGGGGAAGCGCGGGCGGCCCCACAGGGCCAAGGAGAAGCGGACAGTGGGCTGGGCTCTGGGGGGCCTGGCCTGTCTCTCTCACCCCAAGGGACCCTCACCCCTCACCCCGGATCCCTGCCCAAGCGCGGTGGGTCATATCCTATCCTGCGTGCTAGGGCTCGAACTCAGGGCCTGGGCACTGGCCCTGAGCTTGTTGGCTCAAGGCTGGTGCTTTACCACCTGAGCCACAGTCCACTTCCTGCATGTTGGTGGTTAACTGGAGATGAGAATCTCACAGACTTCCTGCCTCGGCTGGCTTTGAACTGTGTTCCCCGGATGTCAGCCTCCTGAATAGCTAAGACGGCAGGTGTGAGCCACCCCGCCTCCATGGGAGGACTCAGACCTGCCCACGCCAGGCGCTTGGTCCACATCCGGCCGCAGATGCTGGGTCCCTGCGTTGCTGTGCGGTGCAAGGTGGCAGGAAGCAGCCTTGGGCCACGGCAGGATGGGGCAGCCAGGGCATGGTCCCGCCCCCCATCCTGCAGGACAGGCCACCCCAGGGGAGGGCGCTGGACCCGCCCGGACCCGCACATCTTCCAGGTGACAGACCCCAAGCAGGCCTGGCCTGTAGTCTCCGACGTGCTGGGGGACTGAAGGCCCTGGCTCCTCCTGTGTCGCTCCCATGGTGGGCCCCTCAAACACCTGCTGACCTACTGAGCGACTCCCCCTTCTCCCCCCTTTCTGGGGATGCAGCCCACAGCCTCCCTGGGTCACAGAGGTCCCACTTTCTCCGGCAGCCCTGGCCCCAGACACAGCCTCTCCCGCTGGCTCTGGGGGCCAGGTGGGGCTTCGAGAGTGGGCATGGCCACAGGACCTTGTGCTGAACATGAACTGTATAATGTATGGGCGAGCAAGGGAGTGAGGGAGGGAACAAGTCCAAAAAGAAATGTGCTTTCCACCTGACTCCTGTAGCTGTAACCCCTCTGTACGTCACCTTGATAATAACGACGATTTTTTAATAGGAAAGGCAAGCAAAAGGAGTGTGCACGGTGCCTAGGGTATCAGTGGTTCTAGGGGCTCCTGTCTGCAGCCCAGTGTCCACTGGGGGCCCCGGGACACAGGAGAGCAGGTGCGTGGGTCAGCGAGGGCCACTCAGGCAGCACGGCAGGGACGGCGGCACGGCCTCACTCCCCGCGCAGCCGGCTCAGGGCAGGCAGCGGGCCTCTGACCTGCCCAGCTCCAGGCTGGCTCACGGCTCAACCACACTGTCCCTTCTGCTCACCTGGCCCGGCCTGGGGTAGGGCTGGGAGGACGTGGAGAAGACGTCAGAGGACATGGCTGCCTTTCTCCTCAGAACCCATCCTGTGCCTTCTCTCAGAGCAGCCAGGCAGCCCAGGGGGCTCCTACTGCTTACTCCGTTATTCACTCATGTGTCTCCATTCCCACCCTCCCTTCCATCTACCCATTTATGTTCTCTTTGTACCTGTCATCCACCCACCCATCCATCCACCCACCCACCCATCCATCCATCCACCCATCCATCCATCCACCCACCTACCCACCCATCCACCCACCCATCTACTCACCATCCATCCACCCACCCACTCATCCATCCACCCACCTATCCAACCATCCATCCACCCATCTACTCACCATCCATCCACCCATACACCCACCCAACCATCCATCCATCCACCCATCCACCCACCCAACCATGCATCCATCCACCCATCCACCCACCCAACCATGCATCCATCCACCCACCCATCCACCCATCCACCCATCTACTCACCATCCACCCATCTACTCACCATCCATCCACCCATCCACCCATCCAACCACCCAACCATCCATCCATCCACCCACCCACCCACCCATCCAACCATCCACCCACCCATCCACCCACCCACCCATCCACCCAGCCACCCACCCATCCACCCACCCATCCACCCACCATCCACCCACCCATCCATCCATCCATCCATCCATCCATCCATCCATCCATCCATCCATCTATCAGCAGGTCCCCAGACTCCTCTCACCCACCCAGCCGCGAGGCGCAGATGCTGAAGCCGGTGGCTCAGGGGCTTCAGAGCTCTCCGGAAGCCTCGGCTCCTCCCCTTTCTCCTGCCCTGAGTTTTACAGGCGCTGCTAGTCAATGGCCAGTGTCACTCAGGACTGGGACAAGGCCATGTGAGCACAGTCCCTTCCCATCACGACCCTGGGCCCCTCGCCCTCGCCCTGGGAGGCCCCCATCGCCAGCCCCATGCTGTGGCGGGCCTCAGCGCTGGGGAGCCCCCTCGCCCCCGCGCTGGGTCCAGTCACATTCCGCACGCAGGAGGAGGACTGTCCTCCCAGAACTGCCGCATAATGCGAATTCTCCGCAGAGCTCTGGGCTCCTGGACGTCCTCCCTGGCTCTCCTTTCCCTTTTGTGGTGCTAGGAATCGAACCCGAGGCCTTACGCGCAGTAGGCAAGCACTGCACCACTGATCTGTCTCCAGACCTCTCTGGCGCTTCTTTCTCCTCTCCTTGGAGACTCGCCGGTGTCCGTGGGTCCCCCCCACCAGGGGGTCCCCGCACGCGCTCAGTGCCGTCACTCCCCGAGCGGCAGGCTCTCCCACCACTGCACCAGGGCAGAGCCCAGGGCGGGCGGCGCCTTTTACACAGGCTCTGTCTCCGCTGAAGGAAGGTCAGCGAGGGCTCAGGGCTGGCTCTAGACCATGTCCCCCGTAACCCAGATGGACCCCGCTCTTCACAGAGGCCACACCCAGGGGGGTGGTGACTGCCGGGGGAGTGTAAGGATGTTGGCGAAGCCCCCGGAGCGGTCAGGAACGAGGTGAGGGGCAGCGGCTTGTGCGAAGGGCTTGGGGACCCTGCGGCTGCCGGCTGGGGAAGGGAGCCCAGCTAGGCCTCCTCTGCCCCATGGGAGCGGAAGGCTGATGGGGGCCCAGAGCCTGACTCCCACGGGTGCCCGCCCTTAAGGGGAAGGGCAGAACAAGAGGAGGGAAGGGAGCCGGGAAGAAATAAAGAGGCCGAGGAAAGGGAGGAGAGGGGAAAGGACGGAGGGGGGGCTGCTGACGGGTCAATCACAGCCACTTGGGACAGAGCGACGCTGGGCACCTCCGAAGGGCTGCTTTGCCCACCTCTGGCCTGTACCCCCTGCTTGAGAGCCCCGGGCCTCAGCCCTATGGCTTCCCAAAGCCGTGGCCCCCGGGCTCCGGGCTCCTCAGGCCCCGGCCGCCCGTCTCCGGGTCCTGGCTTCCGCTTGCCTGCGGCCACCATGAGGGTTGTTCCGTGCCCAAAGCCAGCAAAGCCACGCTCCAGTGCCCCAGTCACCCGATGCCACCCGAACCCCGCCAGGCTCCCCTCACGGCCGCCGAGGCCCCTCCCCGCTGCCCAGCTCCGCGCCACCGCCACGGCCACCGTGACCTGTCATCCCGAAGCCAGGCGCAGGCCAGGACCTGCCGGCACCTGGGAGGAAGAGTCAGAGAAGCGCCAGAGCCGCTGGACACGCCTGCAGGCACCGGGGCCAGAGGGGAAACCGAGGGCAGCGCCTGTCCAAAAGTCCAGTTTCCGCCTCCGGGCTAGACCCCACGTAGCTGGCAGGCCTGCCTGCCGGCCCAGCCGCCCTTCTGTCTTCACTTTGCCCACAGCCAGAGTCCACGGGAGGGAGAGGCGGGCACCGACCTTTGGCAAGGGGCGCTGGGGACCGGGCGTTGGATGGAGAGGACGAGCAGCGGTGCGTGAGCTGCGGAGCAGCAGCAGGGGGCACGGGACGGGGGGACGATGGAAGGGAGGCAGAGAAGGGCTAAGGCACGCCCCCTCCACCTCCTAGACCCCGCCTTTGCTTCTCAGGGCCTCAGGGCCCAGGGCGAGGCTCCGCCCCTTCCTGCAGGCCCCGCCCTTCTCCAGGAGCTCTCTGGGCTCCCTGTCCTGAGGGGCAGAGGCAGCCTGTGTCCCCTTGGTGCATGCGGGGCCGGTACCAGGCTCAGCTTGCAGGACCCGGGGCCTCCGGGAGGGACACGTCCTTCTGCACCTGGCATCCTGAGCCCTTCTCTGCCCTACACAGATGATGTCCAGGCTCCCGAGGCCCGATGGCCACAGTGCCCACCGCTCCCGGGGACCCAGCCAAGACACGTCCACACGGTTTAGCTGGAGGCAGCAGGGCCTGGTCGAGTTGACCTGTGGGTGCCAGCCACATGCGGAAGCTACCGCCTGATACCCTTCTGCCTTCCCCAGGGCGCCCCTCCCTCCTGTCCTGCTGAGGGAAGGGCAGGGAAAGGGCAGGGCCGGGGTCTGCTCGCACTCGGGGCTTGGCTCCGTGCCCCTCCTCTCTCCACATGAAGGGGATGGGGCCCCAGGGCAGATGGGGGCAAGCGCAGAGCAGGCCACCCCCTTGTCTTAGGACAAGTTCCCCGGTCCCGGGCTACGGCCAGCTGACGGGCAGCAAGGTCACGATGCCCTGCCCGGGGCCCCTGCCCAGCCTGCGCTGCCTTCCCAGCCATGATCCCTCCGGCCTCCCCCGCCTGGACAGCCACCTACCCTCGGGCCACAACAAAGGACGCCTTGTGGGGAAAGGTCAGCCTCAATTTATCAGGGCCGCTGGAATCTTTATCTGGGGCGGGAGCGGGGGGGGAGGGGGGGAGCAGTCTCGGCTCCCTGTGGGAGAGGCCCGGCCTCCGGGAAGCAATCCACGGAGTGTCCGGCTTCCTGTGCCTCCCACCTGCGTGGGCCCGAGTGGAGAAGACAATTCCGATCTGGTTCTTTCTGGTCACCCTGCAGATGCCTGGGCGCCGTGCGGAGCACCAGGTCACGTGAGCCCGGCTCCCCACGCTCCCCCCCGCGCCGTGTGTAAGGAGTGGGGTGAGGGCGCGCCCGCAGGAGCCCCGCGGGAGCCGGTGACGGCCACCGTGTGCCGGGATCCTCTCTTCCACAGCCCAGCCCGGGGCCTGCCCGAGGGGTCCTGGGGGGGGACGGCTCTGGCTGCCCATGTGCTCTCTCGCTCTCTCCCTCCCCCCCACTGGTAGGTGTCTCCAGCATCATGCCTGTGCCCAGCTTCAGGTCTCGAATTCAATGGGCTCTCATTAAGGGCTTGGACGGGGGAGCTGCCCCCAAATCCCACACCGAGGGGAGAGGTCACGGAACAGGCTCTGCACACCGGACCCATCAGAGGACCACGGCATCCCTTGAAGGGACAGCAGCTTCCGGCAGCAGCCGTCAGTTAAAAGACGGAGGCAGCCACATCGTGCCAGCACTGTGCTTTCCAAATCCTTGCTAAGGTCTCGAGGCCAGCAGCCGTGGGTCTCTGCTCTGAGGAAACCTCCCGGCCCCTGGGCCACACACAGAGTGGGCACAGCAGCTCGGTCTGGCCCCAGCTGCCCTTCCTAACCCAGAATGCGCCGGGCCGCCCTGTCCAGGGTGGACTGGCCACCGGGGCCTGCCCTGGGAAGCCTGGGCTGTCTCCCGAGGCTCCCACGGGTTAGGCTGCCGCCCCTTGAAGCCCCTAGGCCTTCCACCAAGCACTATCTGATCTGGCTGGGGGTGGCTGGCATGGGGGAGGGAGGCAGACATTCCCCAGGCACGGCGGTGGCGTGGCCGCGCCCAGGAGGGGCAGGAAGTGTCCTGCCCTGCCCACGGGCCGGCGTGGGCCAGGCCTCAGCTCCTCAGGGCTGACTCAGCCGTCACATGCCCGCGGGCCTGGCCAGCCCGCCTGTCCCTGGCACGCGTCCACCTGGCCGCCTGAGCACCCGGGCCGAGTGCACCCTCCCCACAGCAACGCGGCACGTGGCTGGCCAGCGCGTGCCCACTTCCTGGAAGTGGTCCCCAGCCAGGATGTCCCCACCCCGTCCTGAGCAGAGCCTGCCTGGCTGTGCCGACGAAGAAGAGACCATCGCTCTCTGCACGCACACTTGCAGAGGGTCCTGGGCTCCCGCTCAGATGCTCCGCCTTGGTGCCCTGGCTGGCCACTGTACCCAAAGCTCGCTGCCAGGACACCCCCTGCCAGGACGCCCCCCTCCAGGACGCCCACTTCCAGGACGCCCCCTTCCAGGACGCCCCCCCTCCAGGACGCCCCCTCCAGGACGCCCCCCCTCCAGGACGCCCCCCTCCAGGACGCCCACTTCCAGGACGCCCCCTTCCAGGACGCCCCCGCCAGGACGCCCCCCCCTCCAGGACGCCCCCCTCCAGGACGCCCCCTCCAGGACGCCCCCCTCCAGGACGCCCCCCCTCCAGGACGCCCCCCCTCCAGGACGCCCCCCTCCAGGACGCCCCCCTCCAGGACGCCCCCCCTCCAGGACGCCCCCCTCCAGGACGCCCCCTGCCAGGACGCCCCCTGCCAGGACGCCCCCTTCCAGGACGCCCCCTGCCAGGACGCCCCCCTCCAGGACACCCCCTGCCAGGACGCCCCCCTCCAGCTCCTCCCTCAGGCCAGCGCATCACTCCCGGTGGGACAGCTCTTCACGTCCCTGCTCCTGGCCCTGACGGAGCTGTGGTGGCTGCCCGGTCACCCGACGGGAAAGCCTGGGCAGCCGCAGGGCAGGCTTTGCTGGTCCCGCCGCGCACTCTCCCTGATGGAGGGGGTCGCCTGCCGCGTGGCAGGCAAAGCAGCGTGAGCCGCGAGCTAGGCCGGTTCTGCCTGTCTCTCTCCCGCTCCCCTCTCTCCCTCTGCCCCCTCAGCAGGACCAGGGACCCCGGGCTCCAGCGGTATGGAGATGGGGTGGCAGCCATTGCTGACTTTGAGGGCCCTTCAGGAAGTCTTCTGACCCTCCCCCGGGGAGCGGCCCTGCGGAGCCCCCCGAGGGAGGGAGGGGCGGCCCCGCGCAGCCCCAGCGGATCAGGTGCTGGGTTGGTTCTGGGCACTGCAGGCGGAGCAGAGCCCAGGAAGGCGGTGGCCCGGGCGGCGTCATGGAGCAGGGCCACCCGAGAGCGGCACACCCGGCTAAGTTCCCGCGTGCTGGGGCGGCCGGGCTCCCAATGGCGCTGTGCCCAGGTCCTCTCCTCCCCAGAGGCCCATGCTCCCTGGGGTCTGCTGTCGGAAAGGGGAGCACTAATGTCTCAGGCATGACCCCTGGGCGGGCTGGGGTCCGAGTCCCCCTGCCCCCGCTGTGGGCGTGCACCGGCCCCGGGGTCCCTCGGGAAGCCTTGTGTCTGAGCGAGGAGACACGAAGGACCTCGGGCTCCTGTACCTCCATTCTAGCCTCCTTGGGATCTGGGGCACCTGGGCAGCGACGGGGGCTGTAGGGCGTAGCAAGGCCAGGCTGGCCGGTGCTGGGGAGCACGATAAGCTGAGTGCCCCCCCTTTCCATGCTGCTGCCTGGAACTGTAGAACTTGGCCTCTGCCAGAGGACCTGATGGAGTCAGACACCCTGGGGTGGCCAACTGCATGAAAGAGGACAGGGCCCCAGGGACCCTGGGGTCCCACCAATGCATACACAGAGCCTCCAGACAGGAGCGGAAGTGACTCCAACACCACACACCACAAGGCACAAGAGAACGCTTCAATCCTATGTCCTAGCCGCTGAACCTCCCCTCCCCTCCCCTGGCGGGCAGGTGAGGACGACGTGGGCAGGCAGCCCACAAGGCGACAGCAGCGAGAGGCGGGGGGTTCGCGCCTGGCCTGCTGGCTTCACCTGGCACGGTGGAGAGTTTCTGTGTCGGCCTGACCGGCTCTGCTCCCGACTGGCTGCCCAGCCCATGCTCAGCAGAGTGGCACGCACCCCGCTTCTGCTGCAGCTGGAGGCGCAGCTCAAGACGGAGAGCATCTGGCATGGAGAAGGGACCCGAGTCCCAGGGCCACCAGGGCAGGAAAGGGCTCCGGAGGAGAGGTGACAAAACTCACCGTCCTCAACGCTCCCACACCTAAATTTGGTCGTTGGCTGACACGCTGGTCACACTCTGAGATGACAAGTCCCAGAGCGGCACGGACAGGAGCCACGTGAGCAGCAGGTGAGGTGGAAACAGATGCGGAGTATGGGACACAAGGCGTGGGCATGGTGAGGTCTGATGGGGTCACACAGGCCCCCGGGCCCCGCGCTGGCTTCTGGGGCACTGAGGTCTGACGGGGTCACACAGGCCCCTGGGCCCCGCGCTGGCTTCCGGGGCACTGAGGTCTGACGGGGTCACACAGGCCCATGGTCCCCGCGCTGGCTTCCGGGGCACTGAGGTCTGACGGGGTCACACAGGCCCCTGGGCCCCGCGCTGGCTTCCGGGGCATGGTGAGGTCTGACGGGGTCACACAGGCCCCTGGGCCCCGCGCTGGCTTCCGGGGCACTGAGGTCTGACGGGGTCACACAGGCCCCTGGGCCCCGCGCTGGCTTCTGGGGCATGGTGAGGTCTGACGGGGTCACACAGGCCCCTGGGCCCCACGCTGGCTTCTGGGGCATGGTGAGGTCTGATGGGGTCACACAGGCCCCTGGGCCCCGCGCTGGCTTCTGGGGCATGGTGAGGTCTGACGGGGTCACACAGGCCCCTGGGCCCCACGCTGGCTTCTGGGGCATGGTGAGGTCTGATGGGGTCACACAGGCCCCTGGGCCCCGCGCTGGCTTCCGGGGCATGGTGAGGTCTGACGGGGTCCCGGCCACTGAGGTCGGGCCCCGGCAGCCGTCCAGTCACGAGTGTGCACACAGATATGTGTCGGAGCCACAGACACACAGATGTGCACCACAGGGACACACACACGCACACACATACCTGCACACACACAACAAGTTAGGGGTCCCGGGGTTCCTGGGGTGGCACTACGCTGCCGGGGCACGGGGGGGGGGGGGGGGGGGGCTGCAGGGTGGGGCTTCCTCTGCAGGGCATTGGTGAGGAGCTGCTCTGACTCTGAGCAAAGTCCTGAGCCCCTGGGGATGGGCAGCTGGGAATTTCCCCTTTCTTTCCAGACTGTTTTTAGTTTCCCAGGTAAACATCGCTGATGCAATACGGCTGTTGGTTTCTCCTTGGGCTGTGGAGAGGCCCAGAGCCCCAAACCTCGGGGAGTCGCTGGGGGACCCTTGAGGGGGAGTGGTGTCCACGCCCCTGGCCGCCAGCACAGCGTGTGGGCCAGGCTCCTGTGCCAGGGCAGGCAGGCCCCGGGGGACCCAGAGCCCAATTTCTCATCCCCAGGTGCTGAGGCCCACGGCCCGCGCCCAGCACACAGGAAGCAGGCCTCCACCCCTCCCACAGCCCTCTCCCCAGCGTACTGCCCACGGCCCGGGCACCCACGGCTGCGTGGCGGGGTGGTGGCTCCTTGCTTGTCCAATGTCATCTGAAATGAGGCCTGGGGCTGAGAAAGCCACCCGGGTCCCCAGAGGCTCCGTGGCACAGAGGGCTGAACCCTGACTGTAGGGCTTCCCACTGAGTGCTACTGGGAAGTAAGGGCCCTGTGGAGGCCATGGGGGTGGGTCGGGTGGGCCCGACACACAGACGGGCTCCTTATGGACACTGAGGAGAGGGGAGGAAGGGAACGGAGGGCGGCTCGCAGGGATGCGGCCCAGGCCAGCAGCCGCAGAGGCTGGAAGGGGTGGGCCAAACCCTCCTGCTGCTCGGAGGAAGCCAGCCCGCCAGGCAGGGCCGCAGCCTTCCGGGCTCCAGAGCCAGCCGTTTGCCAAGTGGTGCCCAGGGCCCAGGTGCTGCAGCTGGGCGCCAAGAGGGGACTCCCCTCCCGGGACTCAGATGGGTGGGGACGACCCCCGGCCCCGGCGCTGCTCCAGCGCCCCCAGCAGGCCGCCCCTGCTGTCGGGGACGAGCCCCGCTCCAGCCTGCTCTGCAGACCCCCGGAGGCCGGCACAGCATCTTAGTCAGGGTCCCCTTTGGGGTGCACTGATGCAGAGGCGGAGCCTCCCTGGCAGGCCCGGCTCCCCGGCTCCTCTGGAGACGGGCCTCACCTCGTGCCCAGGCTGGGTGACAAGTGCCCGCCACCACGCTGGCTTTATCTGCCGAGCTCGGGTCTGCGGGGCCGCCATTCTCCCGAGCTGGGCTGCAGGCAGGTGTCACCCTGCTCCGCGGCGGCGGGGAGGGATCTCCTGTGTCTGCCCGGGCCGACCTTCCGCGGTGACCCTCCCCGCTCGGCCCCCCCGCCCCCCGCCCCCCGCGTCACTCAGGTCACAGGCGCCATGCGTGGTGCCTGGAGGCTCCGGTCACCTCTGAGATGGGACCCCTGGTGGCCATCACCTTCCACACTCCCGCGGTGGCTGGAAACAGGCAGACACAGCCACCCCTGGCTGCTCGTGGGGATGGGGGTCTCCTGACTTCCTGCCCAGGCTGGCCTCAAGCTGCGGTCTGCCCGACCTCTGCCTCCTGGCTGCGCAGTGAGGATGACAGGCGCGGGCCACCCCCACGCAGCCCGTGTTCTGTGTTTTCAATGAACAAAATAAGGGGGGAGGAGGAGGAGGGAGAGACAGAGGGGGCACGTCTGATCAAGGGATGTGGCACGCAAAAATGGACGTGTCAAAATGAACCCTCCTCGTACAAACAAGCCGATGCCAATAAACAATGCGGAAAAGGGAAAAAGGGAACAAAATTCAGTATGTTGGTCGCTCGAAGACCAAAGAGGACCTGGAAGCTTCTCGGGGTCCACCCTGCATTCTGCAGGCCTCAGGCAGCACCCTGCCGAGACCAGATGGACAGAGGTGGCGGGGAGGCCCCCGGGCCACGAGACTCGGGGAGAAACCCCAGGCCACGCGGGCCCCTCCCAGGGCTCTCTGGACCACGAACACCTCAGAGGAGCTCCGCGCGCGTGGGCCCGTGGAGGCCTGGCTGCAGAAGTGGCTCGAGGGCAGGAAAACAAACGACCACCCTTCCACCGTGACCTCTGTCCCCACAGCCAAGAAAGCAAACCAGGACCAGGTGCTGGGGGCCGCAGACAAAAGGGCTCGCGGACGGCGGCCCGGCGCGCCTTTCCAGCTGCAGGCGGCTCTGAAGTGCCCGGGTCGGGAGAGGAGGCGGCTGGGATGTGTGGGACTCAAGCCGGAGGAGCGGGGTTTGCGTATGGAGTCCCCGTCCAGTCAAAGCACCCAGGCGTGCCTGGGAATGTCCGCTTGGAGAGCCGGGACGGCAGCTCCCTGGGGAAGGGCGATGCCGAGGCCCCGGGGACCCAGGGGGGCTTCCTCCCTCCATCTCCCGGGCTCCCAGCTTCCAAGCACTAACAATATCATTAGGTATGCTTTCTGTGTTTAGTTATTTCACAACATCTATCTACCCATCTACCTACCTATCTATTACTGCCAGTCCTGGGGCTTGAACTTCGGGCTTCGTGCTCTCACTTGACTTTTTCCCTCAAGTCTGGCACACTCTACCACTTGAGCCACACCACCTCCACTTTGGAGGTAGGAGTCTCATGGACTTTCCTGCCCAGGCTGGCTTTGAACCATGATCCTCAGATCTCAGCCTCCCGAGTAGCGAGGATGACAGGCGTGGCCACCGGAGCCTGGCTCGCCATAGTTAATGACTAGTCAGGACTTTCACTAGTGAGGAGAATGGTCCCTCCCTGAGCTGGGGGCCCGTGCCACCTCCACGCAGGCCCGAGACCGCGGGTCATACACACATCCTAGCGCCTGCCCTGGCCAAGTCCCGTGGCGTCCCGCGATGTGGTTAGCTTGATGGTTCATTTCACAGACCAGCAAGCTAAGGCCCAGAACGCAGGCGGGGATTCGCGCACCGTCTGCTGACTGCTGACCGGTGTCCTAGCCACCACACCACTCCCTGTCCACAGGACCAGTCAGTCAGTCCACAGAGCAGGGCCCTGGCAGGAAGCCCTCCCCAGCACAGGTTGGGGGGGGGCCTCCCCAGGGGCGCCCATAGTCGAGGGCAGGCGGTGCCACAGCCAATGCCTGGGACACACCAAGCACACAGCAGCAGCTCACTGCCCGCCACGGAAGGAGGCAGGGGTGGGGTCCACGGGGGACCAGCCACGGGGGACCGCACATCAGTAAAAGCAGAAAGGGTGTGGCCAGACTTAGGCAGGGTCCCCTAAAGAGCCGGAGTTCCACTGAGAGGATGGCCCAGCAGATGGTGGGGGGCGGGGGGAACTGGGACCTGGGCATCTTGGGACATTTGGCTCCCCAAATGTCTGGAATTTACTGTGTACCCCCAGGTCCCAGACCTGGCTGGGGATCCCAGATCAGTGCCAGGAAGTGAGAGTCCAAGGGCAAGATTTCCAGCTGGGGCAGGACTCTGTGAGGACAGAGGAACAGAGGTACTACCTGGCTTTCTGCTCTCGCCCCCATATTCCAGAAGAGCTGAAGGAGATGCTGTTCCATGGGCTTTCACAGAGCCCCTCGGGGCCCATGGAGGCTGCCCGCCGGTGCCAGTCACCCCCAAGGAACACCTGTGTCCCCTCACCTCCAGTAACCTCCAGGAAAGCTCACCTGGCCGGGGGATGACCCACCCAGATCGGAGCAGAGCCAGGCCCGGCCCCCAGCGCCTCCACGCTGGGGCTGAGCCTCACATTTTAGGATCAAGGTGACAGCTCCATACACCAGTCTGCGCCTGTAGACAAGTCTCCCGAAGCCTTGCTTGCCCTTCCCTTCGGGGAACCTGCTTTTCAGGGACCTGTCACTCGAGGACTGCTGCTATTCAGAGGCAGAATCTAGGCCTCGCAGCGGCCTCAGCCCACACTCCCCTCCTGGAGCCAGGCCCACAGTGGAAACCCAGAATGGCGCTGCCGTGGGCGAGGACTGGCTTCAAAGCGGGCTCCTCTCCCCGCTGCCCCGCCAGGGCCGGGACGCCGCCCACCGCCCGGGAGGTGCGTGAAGCCATGCCTGCTTTCTGGGTGGGTTCCATCCTTTTCTCCTGGGCCTGGCTGTGGGAATGCGGGGCAGAAGCAGGTAGAGCCCCCCACAGGAAAGGAGGAGGGTGCAGCTCGAGCCGCAAGACCATCGCCGTCCTCTGCCGGGGGGGGGGGGGGGGGCGGGGGGTGCTCAGCGGCACCAAAGATGGACCCGTCTCCCACGGGGATGTGAGAAAGCAGAGGGGGTGGGGACGCAGATTCACACTCTTGAAAGTTCCTGGAAACTTGACGCGGGTTGTCAAGATCTCTACAAGGATTCAAGAACGCCTGTGGCTCACACCGGTCGTCCTAGCTACCCAGGAAGCTGAGCTCTGAGGATCACAGTTGGAAGCCAACCTGGGCAGAACGTCGGCAAGACTCTTATCTCCAGCAAAAAGCTAAAAGTGGAGCTCTGGCTCAAGTGGTGGGGTGCCAGCCTTGAGTGAAAAAGCTAAGGGACAGCGCCCAGGTCCCGAGTTCAAGCGCCAGTGCCAACACAAAAGTTAAACACAAGAGGTAGACTGGCTGAAGGAGTTGTGGTGGGCCAGGCACCAAGCTTGGGTAAGGAGAAGGGCTCTGGAGGTCCACGGTGGTGTCTAGGCTGCTTCTTGGGGGTGCTTGTGTGCAGGAGTCCCAGGATCTGCTGCTGGGGGGCAGGATAGGCCAGAGGCGACGGCACCTCCAAAGTGGAGACACTGAGGCCCAGAGAGGAGTGGCATTTCCATCCTTGGCTCTCCGTCCCCTCTCCTCAGCCAGGTAGACCCTGTACCCGGAGCTGACCACCACGGAGCTGCGGCTCTTGGGCTGGGAACGTGGCTCAGTGGTAGAGTGCTTGCCTAGCGTGCATGAAGCCCTGGGTTCGAGTCCCCAGCACCACATATATAAAAAATGGCCAGGAGTGGCACTGTGGCTCAAGTGGTAGAGTGCTAGCCTTGAGCAAAAAGAAGCCAGGGACAGTGCTCAGGCCCTGAGTCCAAGGCCCAGGACTGGCAAAAAAAAAAAAAAAAAAAAAAAGAGGGGTAGCTCTTAACTAAAGGGCTGGCTGGGGGGATGAGACAGAGTGCCCCCCCCAGGTCTCCAGGCCCTGGGCCAGGGGTGTCACTGGTCCTGTTCCACGCAGGGACACCGTGTGCTCTGCAGGTGACAGTGCCAGGCCCCCGGAGCCCAGGCCCCAGTGGATGCTTGCCGGGGACTCGCTGCCCCTCTGAATGCTGGGATCAGCCGGAGAAGGGGACAGCTCAGGACAGGTTGGGACACAAGCCAAGGGCGGCAGCGGGTGGCCGGGCGGAGGAGGGAGGGAGGGTGTCTGAGCAGCTGCAGGGTCTGGCTGGGGCCTGCCTGCCTTCGGGCAGCCTTGGTCTGGGCGTTCTGACCCTGAGAGGCGCCACGTGAGGTGTGGGAGGCCTGGCGGGCCCGGGGTGGTGACCCGCCCACAGAGCAGGGCTCTTGGCGGCTCATGGCTGGCTGCCAGCCTGGAGAGTGGAGGACAGGAAAGGGAGGCTTGGTGGAAAGCGCGCCTCCCTGGCCCCGTGTCTCTTGCTTGGCCAGGCCTCCAAACCCACAACTCCCTCAGCCCCAGGCGGCTGCTCCAGGGCCGGGGGGCCTAATGGCCTAGGGGACCCGTCTCTGCCCAGTGGCAGGCAGGAAGCCCAGAACGGAACGGCCCCCTCCCTGCCTGGGCTCGGCCAGCGGGGGGCAAGGGTTTCGCTGCAGGCCCAGGGCACGTGCCCACCCTGGTGACCACCACTTCCAGGCATGAGTCCTGCTGGCTCGGGCGACTGCTTGCCACACCGGGGGTGAAGCTGGTGGCAGAGGGCAGGACTCTGGCCTTCCTTCCCCTCTGCTTTGTGCTCAGTGGTCAGCTCCCAGCTCCCCCCCTGCCCCCTGGGGAGGCAGCTTTGGCCACCAGCCACTATCCAGGGAGCCTGGAGAGCCCGGGCCTGAGCACTGACCCCGGCTTCTTGTTGCTCAAGGCTCCCCTCCTGCCTACGAAGGGGAGGTGGGGTGCCAATGGAACCACCCTGCTAGGCAGCCCCCAAATAAAAACTGTTACCAGGCCAGCTCTGCCCTAGTGACCCCCGGCACCCGGAAGCGTGCCCGGAATCCCGCTGGCCCTGGTGTGTGGGCACAACCAGGGGTGGCCCTGGCCCCTCAAGTGACCCACACTCTCTGCTCGTATTCCTCCCAATAGCCAACAGAACAGTCACAGAAACCCTGCTGCCACGGGCCACGTGCGACAGAGACCGTGGCCTCTAATCAACAGTCCTAGTTACTCTAATAGTTGGGCAGCAAAAGTCTCACCCGCCCCCCAAGGCACTACAGCTACAGCCCCCTCCTCACCGTATTTACTCCAATAGGTGGGCACGCCGATCAATCCCGGTGCCTTGCTGGGGGCTGCCACATGTCCCCCACAGGTTGGGTGGAAGGGACAGTAGCATGGGTCACTGTGACAGTGCCCCCTCCCCACTGGACCCTGAAGCCCTGGGGTCAGGCTGCCCTTCCCCTCCCGCATCAAGGAGACCCAAGGAAGGCAGCTCCACGCAGGCCACGGGGGCAGCCCGGCCAGCAGCCTGAGAGATGGGCGTCCCCCAAATCCTGCCTCACTTGCGCTTTCTAAGGGGTCACTGTCGAGCCCTAACATCCCCTTTCACCTGGCTTCAAGCCAGCCGGGTTGAGACGTGACAGCTGTCAGCACAGGCCCCTCGCACCCACCAAGTAACAGCTCAGGTGCCCCCCGGCCCCCACCCCCCCCCCCCCCCCCCCGAGCTCAGGCCACTCTGCAGCACCATTCCCGAATCAGAAATTCAGGGCCCTGGGGGAGTCACCCCCGCAGGAAGGGCCAGTTCTCCAGCCCCACCCTTGATGAAGCAGACTCGGGGTGGGGGAGGAGGCGGGGCCAGCTGGCCGCAGTCCACCCCCTCCGTGGCTTTCCCTGAGAGTCGCACGTGGGCTTAGAGTCAGGGGCTGGAGCCCTTGAGCAGCAGTGGGGGGGGGGGGATGAGAGGAGGATAAGGATCAGGGTACTTAGGGCCTTGTAGCCATGGTGAACAATGAGGGGACACACACACACACACACACACACACACACACTTCTGTGGTGCTGGGGATGGAGCCTGGACCTCGCCTAGTCTAGGCATAAGTTCCACCACGGAGCCACATTCCCAACTGGGTTTGCCTTTTTATAGACCATGTTGGCTGCTGACTGGAAAAAGACGGGATGGGGGCAGGATGGTAGCCTGTGCAAATGCCCTGCCCCAGACAAGAACTGGGCGGTAGACAGGGCAGAGAGGCCATGCCATTTGCTCTCAGTCTGGGCGGCCTGGGCAAGTGAGCTCGACCCCCTACAAAGGCAGCAAGGCTCCGGTCCTGGGCAGCGGGGCCATTCTGACTGGTTCAATGGCGGCCTGATCTTGGCAATGCTCCACTGGCCAGGCCCCGGGGGTGGCCTGGCTGGACGGTCCTGGCCTCCCAATGGCCATCGAGCGCCCGCCTCATCCCGGGGGCCTGTGAGGCTGTCTCGGGCATCTCTTTTGAGGATTCCCCAGGAAACTCCCACATTCTCTGTGTCTGTGTGTGTGACAGTGGTGGGGCTTGAACTGGGGTTTTGTTGTTGTCGGAGTTCAAGGCCATCGGAGCCACAGCTCCAGCTTTTTGCGGGTTAATTCGAGACAAAAGTCTCACGGCTGGCATCAAAATGTGACCCTTAGATCTCAGTCTCCTGAATAGCTAGGGTGATAGGCGTTACGGGCGTGAGCCACCGGCACCTTGTCAGTCACGCACACTTTGATGTCACAAAATCTCTTTTTTTTTTTTTTTTTTTTTTTTTTTTTTTTTTTTGGCCAGTCCTGGGCCTTGGACTCAGGGCTTGAGCACTGTCCCTGGCTTCTTCACGCTCAAGGCTAGCACTCTGCCACTTGAGCCACAGCGCCGCTTCTGGCCGTTTTCTGTATATGTGGTGCTGGGGAATCGAACCTAGGGCCTCGTGTATCCGAGGCAGGCACTCTTGCCACTAGGCCATATCCCCAGCACAAAATCTCTTATCTGAGATGGCAAACATCCAGCTAACACGACGGCCAAAGAACGCGAAGCCAGGGCCACTCTATTTTCTGTTTCCTCCATCCCACCCCAGGGGTGGTGTCCACGTCCCTCAGCGTGGCCCCAGCACAACACGACCTCATGCCCGCCGCATGCCTCCAGGGCTCTGGCCAAGAGCACCTTCCCAAGTGCAAGTCCTCCATGGCACCCTCCCTGGCCCCAGGCGCTTCTCCCCCTGTGCACGCTCTCTCCAGATGACACCCAGTCCTGGGCCATCACCACCTTCACATCCTCCGTGGTCCTGGGTGCCAGGGCCTCCCCTCCCGTCCTGCACTCCTTGGCCCTGAGCTGCCGCCGTGTGTGGCGGCCACCAGTCCACGAGGGCAGACCTGTCAGCTGATTGTCGGGGTGTCAGGGCCCTGGCCCGCACCCACCCACCCAGCGCCTTCAAGCTCTCAGGCTGCACGGAGAACTCAACCACACCCGTCTCTCAGATAAGGAGTGGGCGGGGTCATGTGCTCTGCCACTTTGGACAAGCGCTCACGTGTATGCTTGTACGAGGCCCACCGATTTAATTCACAGAGGGCACACGTGGAGAAGAGAGAAGGTGGCAATGTCTCCTTGGTGAACACAATTAGGTGGGGGGGGCTGGGGGTTCAGTGTAGCGCCCCTCTGTCAAGAGCATAAAGCAGTGACTTTAGACTTGGTCTATTCCGGCACACTTTGGGCCAGTGGAGTGAACCTCTGATACTCAGGATGTGTTCGCGGGGTTCAACCTCAGAGCAGCTGTCCCTGGACCCCGGGCCCAGAGCAGGGGTCAGGGATCCGTACCCAGCCCATAAGCTGCTGCTCTGTCATCTGCTCTAAGCACAGCCTGTCAAGACAGCCCAGACAGAGGATGGCCTCCTTGGCACTGAAGCCCTGTGTTAAAGGGCCCGCCACCCTGACACACACACACACACACACACACACACACACACACACACGCAGGCAGACAATGGAGCTGTAGGTCCCAAGCCTGGAGCCTGAGGGGAAACCGCCAGATGCCACCCCCTAGTCTCCAGGCCACCCCTGGCCTTGCTACCTGCAAAGCCCACCTGGCTCTTCTCCATCCTTGGCAAGCCCCACGATCAGTAAGGTCCCGGAGCAACAAGGAAGTCAGGCTATGCCAAAGACACACATTGCCTGTTAATCACAGAGGGGGGAGGGGGGTTCTGCCCACTGGAAACACCAGGGGCAGACAGACCAAACACATAGCCTCCATCCCCCAAAGCCATGCCCGCTTCCCTGGGCCCTTGCCCCTCTGGCCTGTGACACTGCCTCCAGGGGCTCACACGCACATACAAATTCTATATTTGGTAGCCAGAGGACATCAAGGTGAGAGACAGACAGACAGACACAGGAAGAGCAAATTCAGCCACTTTAGCAAGACATAAGATAGGCAAAAGTGGAGAAGCACTCCTTGCCACTTGGGGGTGGGGGTGGGGTGGGGCCCTAACTAGCCAACTTGTGACAGAAGAGCGGGCTGTCTGGGGGTGGGGGTGGGGCGGGTAGAAAGTACCAGGACCTGTGGCTAAGGGGCTGAGGGTCCAGCCTCCCCTGGCACATCCCACCTCAAGTGCCCAAGACTTCTTGACCCCTCAAGCCTCCCCAATGCCTGGCGCCCCCTTCTCTCTTAGGGGGCCAGGCCCTGGGGCGGGAGGCTGTGGGCAGCCCACCGCCCAGGCCCACCCTGAAGCGTGGCCCCCGTCAGGGCTCCCTGGGAACCGCGGCTCCGGCTGGGCTGGATGCAGACGCACGCACGCCCCACCCTGCCCTCAGCCCCGGCCTGGGGCCGGCTGGGCGGGAGGACGGAGCCTCCGCACCCAGGGTCTGTGGCGGCCAGGCGGGTCCTGGCTCCCCAGGCCCCGCCAAGTGCGGAGCCGGGCCGGCCTGCTGCGCCCACACCAGGGCCCCACTCGCCAAGCCGCCCAGAGCACCCCCAGTCCAGCACGGGAGTCCCTGGGGGCCCCGGGGGCTCCCCATCGCCGTGGCCGGCTCCGGTGGCCGGCTGGTCGCTCCGGCCTGCTCGGCATCCCCTCCCCGGCCTCCCCGCTCGCCCCCTCCCGGGCCTCCCGTCCCGGCCCGCTCCGGTCCCCTCCCCTCCCGGCGGCCCCGTTCCTACCGCGCCTTGCCGCGTGCGTGCGTGCGTGCGTGCGCGCTCGCTCGGTGCTGGAGCTCAGTGCTCCGGGCCGGGCCGGGCCGGGCGGGCAGCGCCGGGCGGGCAGCAGGAAATGCCAGAGGACCGTTTCAACCGCGCGAGGCGGGGCCCGAGGAGGCGGGGCGAGGGCGCGCACGGAGCGGGGAGGCGGGGCGAGGGCGGGGCGCGCAGGGAGGGTGGGGGCGGGGCTGAGGGCGGGAGGCGGGGCGAGGGCGCGCACGGAGCGGGGAGGCGGGGCGAGGGCGGGGCGCGGGCGCGCAGGGAGGGGGGAGGCGGGGCGAGGGCGGGGCGCGCAGGGCGGGTGGGGGCGGGGCTGAGGGCGGGAGGCGGGGCGAGGGCGCGCACGGAGCGGGGAGGCGGGGCGAGGGCGCGCAGGGAGGGGGGAGGCGGGGCGAGGGCGGGGCGCGCAGGGCGGGTGGGGGCGGGGCTGAGGGCGGGAGGCGGGGCGAGGGCGCGCAGGGAGGGAGGAGGCGGGGCGAGGGCGGGGCTGAGGGCGGGAGGCGGGGCGAGGGCGCGCACGGAGCGGGGAGGCGGGGCGAGCGCGCGGAGGCGTGGGGGCGGGGCCTACGGGAGGCGGGGCGAGGGCTCGGAGCGGAGGGGCGAGATGGGGCCTCCGCAAAGCGGGAGCGGGTCGGGGGACCGCGCGGGGCCGGGGACCCCCGATGCGGGCCCGGCGCCCCAGCGGGCGTGCTCGGCTGTTCCCGGGCCGCCCGGGGCGCGCGCACTTGCTGAGCGGGGCCGGGCTGAGCGCGGCTCCATTTGGGGTGAGCGGAGTGCGGCCGCTCCCCCAGCCCACCGCTGCTTCTCCATCCATGGAAAGAAAGCTGACCACGGGGCCCCCAAATCCGGGCCCCCTGCCCTTGCCCTACCCACGCGGTGAAGGGACACCTCAGTCCCACCCGGGAGCAGCCCCGCCGTGAGTCCGGGCCCTCCTGTCCCTCCTGTCCCCGGACCCCGCGGGTCCTTCTGTACCTGGACGACTCTCGGGTAATTCTAAACAGCCCCCGGGGAGGGAGGAGGCCTTCCCCGCGGTGGGCATGAGCTCCCGCCAGCCTGCTGCCCAGCGCCTGTCCCGCAGTGCTCCAGCCCCTGCAGGTCCTTCCCTCCTGGGGGCACTGCCCCAGACGCCCACAGACACGCAGGACACGCAGGTGTGGAGCCTTTCCAAATATCACCCTAGCGGGGACAGGCCTGGGCAGCGCCTCCGCCCGTCCCGCAGCGGCTCTGCTTACACGGAGCAGGCAGGTTCTTTCCGTGGGTGCGTTTAGGCGGCCTCTGCCCCTGAGATGCACCGTGCAAGGCCAGGAGGGCCGGCCAGGCTGGCTCGCTGCCCAGCGAGGCCCCTTCCAGGCCCTGGAAGTCGTGCGTCCTCACCTACAGGAGCTCCCCAGCAGCCAGCCTCTTCCCCTCAAGCCTGACCTCAGAGACACCCACCCCGGCAGACCAGGGCTGGAGCTCCACTGGGGGCAGAGGCACTGGGGGCAGAGGCACCGGCGGCTGGATGGGAGCAGAGAGTCCATGGGCTGGGGAGGCGGGCCGGTTGCCTGAACCTGCTCTTCTCTCTCACCCCGCCCCCCCTCCCACCAGCCTTGTGCCCAACTGGACCCTGAGTCACCTGACGAGGCCTTGGGATGCAGAACCGCTCAGACAAGACGCCCAGAGCCATGGCTGTGCCGCTGGGGCGTGTGTGGTACGGACCAGGGAGCTGTCTCTCTTAAGAAGTCTGGAACAAAGCTGGGTGTGGCTGCCAGGAGCCTGGTGCTATGCTGGTGGGGGGGGGGAGGAGGGTTCCCCTCAGCCTGCAGTCCATTGGGAACTGAGAAAGAAAACAAAGCCTCTGCCCCCTGGGACGAGGTCTCAGGGGCCAGAGTTGGGAAATTGTCACTCCATGCGGGCTATAGGGGTTGGATTGCCTCAAAGAACATGGATTGGGCAGAGGTCACAAGGCACCCAGAGAGATCAGAGGGCACCCCCGAGGGTGGGAAAGGCCTGGAGGAGGGGGACCCCTCTCTGGGCTGAGATGGACTACCCGCAGACCAGGAGCACAGGCCCCAGGCAGGACCGCGCCACCTGCCAGGCTCAGCCACAGGTGTCGGGTGTCGTCAGGTGCCCGGCTGCTGCTGGGCTTCTCCAGAACTCCCGCCTGCCTCCTGCCTGGCCAGGGAGTGATGGGATCTGCCTTGTTCTCATGACTCCATGTCGCTCCCATGGCCTGTCCACTGCAGGACTGCTGGGGTCCGAGGGACCCCCTGCCACCGATGCCAACAGGACAGCACAGTGGCATCCACAGGTGATCTCATCCTCGCATGGATAAAAGCCCCCCCCCTCCCGCTCTGCTCCTCCACCCCTGCTCGGGCTCCACGGAGTCCCCTGCGGCCGTGACCCAAGCCTGCTCTGGCCTGCGGAGGGGGCTGCCTTCTTTCTCTCCTTTTGTTCACTTGAGCTTTCCTAAGACTCAGGACTCCATTTCCTAACGGGGGGGGGAGGGAACGCTGGAGGGGACGCAGGGGCCCAGAGGAACCCTCTACGCCCAGCGGGAAGATGGCTGCACACGGGCAGCCAGCGGCCTGCTCTTCCTGGGCCTCGGCCTCCTTCCCTGTCAAGTGGGCACAGCGTGTGCTGTCCACTCGCGTCAGGACTCTTCAGCCAACTCTGGACAGAGGTTCTCAGCTGAGAGGACAACGGGAACCTCCCACCCAGCCCTGTCCACTGATGCCAGGCAATGGCAGAGCCCCCGCCCCTGAGCCCCATCCACTGATGCCAGGCGATGGTGGAGCCCCGCCCCTGAGCCCCATCCACTGATGCCAGGCGATGGTGGAGCCCCCTGAGCCCCATCCACTGGTGCCAGGCAATAGCGAAGCCCCCTGAGCCCCATCCACAGGTGCCAAGTGATGGCAGAGCCCCCTGAGCCCCATCCACAGGTGCCAAGTGATGGCAGAGCCCCCTGAGCCCCATCCACAGGTGCCAAGTGATGGCAGAGCCCCCTGAGCCCCATCCACAGGTGCCAAGTGATGGCGGAGCCCCCCGAGCCCCATCCACAGGTGCCAAGCAATGGCGGAGCCCCCCGGGCCCCATCCACTGGTGCCAATTGATGGCGGAGCCCCCTGAGCCCCATCCACTGGTGCCAGGCGATGGCGGAGCCCCCTGAGCCCCATCCACAGGTGCCAAGCGATGGCGGAGCCCCCTGAGCCCCATCCACTGGTGCCAGGCGATGGCAGAGCCCCCTCTGGGCCCCTTCCCTCCCTCTGCCCCGGCTGCCTCCCTGTGCCAGGAGCTCATGGGGGCCTGTTTTGAAGAAGGGGCCTCCAGGCCCACGGGGTCAGGGGTAGCCAGGCCTGGGCCAGGTGCTCCCTGCCTGCTGGCCCCGCAGCCCCCTCCTGGCCGTGCGCACAGCGGTAACGCCGTCCCCCCACGCTGGAGATGCGGAAGCTGAGGCCCAGTCAGTGAGGCGCCCACTCGACGCCAGCGCCCCCTACGTGACCCTGGTTTCTTTCCCACTGGCAAGGCTGACCTGGGCAGGGCTTTGCTCTAGTCCCTGCGGGAGGAGGATGGATAAGTGCACTAGAGGTGATGAGCTTAGAGCTTGGGGAGATGTCACACACGTGCGCGCACACACATACACATGCACGCACACGCCATGCATGACAGCCAGAGACAAGGGTGCCAGGATGCTACAGCCCCACCTTTACACGGGTGACGTGCCGAGGTCCCCACAGCCCGACTGCAGGAGGTGGCCCGGGACGGCTGGGTGTGGTCCCGTGGCTCCACCCGCCGGTCCCCCAGCCACGGGCACCGGGCTGGGCCGCCCCTGGGCCGGAGACACCGGAGGAAATCCCCCCCTCCCCGGGTGAGGCTGGAGCAGTGGAGAGCAGGGGGGACCTGTGCCCCCCCCCCAGGGTTCCTTGGCCCTTCCTCTCCCCTCTCCCCTCTGCATCCTCCTCCTCCTCTTCTCACACAAGGCGGGGCTGTGTCTGTCTCCTGGGGTCACCTGCAGGACGTCGGCCTCTTCCTCCCCCCCCCATGCCCTGCATGGACAGAGCTGGCCTCAGCACAGGCCGCCAGTTCACCTCTTGTCTCGCACACACACACACACACACACGTGTGCCTGCGCGCACACACAGACTCCTCCCTGGAGTGAGTCAAAATGCACGGGGCGCTGTGGTTCCAAAATGAATAGAAGCGTGTCTTGCTGGTGAGTCCCTGCTCCCCAAGAGCACGACTCGATCCCAGGACACCCACGGCCTCAGAGGGCACGCGAAGCCGATTCACACGGACGCGCTGGCTTGCGAATGGGCTGAGCGAGCGTCCTGGGACCGCCGTCACACGAGCTGCCACGGGGGGGGGGTCAGACCCCGGGAGCTCGCCCCTCCACGGCCCTGCAGGCCACAGCCTGAGGGGGAGTCCCAGGGGGCTCTGGGGAGGGACTTCCTCTCTGCACGGGGTCACGCGGCGCGGGCTGTCTGTGCTCCCTTTGCTCTCTGGAGCAGGTCTCGCCCTCCTACCGCTGCTCTCCCATCGCCGGTTCTGGGACGGCAGGAGGGTGCTCCACACCTGGCCCCGCTCCCCCCTCTCTTCTTATCGGGACACTCGGTGCCCAGCAGCAGAATCAAGAGCGCTTTCTTTCTGGAAAGCCCTAATTCATAATTGATTTCCATGCACGGTGACCTTCGTGGGTTTGGGGATTTGGGGTGGCATGCCTCGGGCGGGGGGGGAACACCTCCAGGCCTAGATGGGGTCCCGCTGGTTTTCCTCGGGTGCCGCGGGCCAGTCCTCTCACCAGGGCCCTTTGTCAGGTTGTCCTCCCCGCCCGCGGTTGCCAGGAGCCGCTGGCCACCCCTGGATGTCAGGACCTGCTGGGAGGATCTGGGCCGGCCTGAGGGAGGACCTCCAGGAGCCCGCCACAGTCAGCCCGCGGGCGCCTGGGGAGGGCCGCGGCGGCTGTGGGGGGGCTCATGGGGCAGCCGGCAGGAGCTGAGGCCCAGGAGGGCTGCCCCTTCCCTCTGGGGAATCAGCGCGTTCCGGGCTCTGCTCCCACCCCTGGCCACGGCCGGCCGCTGCCCTGGGGTAGGGGGGAGGAGGGAGGCAAGTCACGTGACAGCGCTGGGAGTTGGAAGGCACAGAGCTGCTCAGGGCCCTCTCCTCCAAGCACTGCCCCGAAGCTGCCTCGTCCCCCCCCCCCACCCCCGATTCTCCTCCCGAGCAGTGGCTTCCAAGGCTGTGTGCGTGTGAAATCCCCAGAGTGAACACAGAATCAGGCGAGTGCAGGAGTCCGGCTGGCTTTTTACTAAGCCAGGCAGGAGGAAGACTTATAACAATGTTCAGCCGGGTGAAAATACCCTAATGGAACCCTGTGCACAGTTACTATAGGCCGAGGTAAAAATGTAACAAGATGGGGCCAGGAATGCGGCCTAGTGGTAGAGTGCTCACCTCGTATACAATGAATCCCTGGTTCAATTCCCCAGCACCACATATATAGAAAATGGCCAGAAATGATCTCCCTGATATATGACTGTTAAGAAAGGGAGACGAGGAGACAGTAGAGACCAGGTCTGTGAAACCCAAAACTGCTTGTCAAATGCTATTTCCCACAGGATTGGGGCAGCGACCCAACATTATGTAACTAAAACCAAACAACTACTCAACATATAAAGGTCAAAAATTGACCTGTCAGTGGAATACAATAGCTCAAAAGCTATGTATGTACGTTCCTATGAGACTACTGTCGACATATTGTCTAATGTCGACATTACATTTAAAGCCCTAGGCGAATTTTCTTTGGCGTGGGCCACGTGGCTACTGTATATGTTCTTGGTACATTGGGTATTGTATATATGTCTACCTGACCTAGGGAAGGGAAAGAAAAACAGGGTGTAAGATATCACAAGAAATGTACACACTGCCTTACTAAGTAAGTGTACCCTTTTTGCACAACATCTTGTCAACCAAATCTTTGTTTACTTAATAAATAAATTACAAAAAAAAAGAGAAGAAAATGGCCAGAAGTGGCGCTGTGGCTCAAGTGGCAGAGTGCTAGCCTTGAGCAAAAAGAAGCCAGGGACAGTTCTCAGGCCCTGAGTTCAAGGCCAGGACTGGCAAAAAACCCCCACAAAACTTAGAGCAAATGTTCGTAGATACAAGCAAATATTCTTTGTAGTCCTTAAGTAATTTTATAACAGCATAAAAGACATGGAGCTCCAGAGATTTCCTAGCTGGTGCCTGGATCTCACACCTATAATCTTAGCTACTCGGGAGTATGAGCTCTGAGGACCGCATTTCCAAGGCAGCTCAGCAGAAAAGTCCCTGTGAGACTCTTACCAATCAACCGGAAGTGGAGCTGTTGCTAGCCTTGAGCAAAAGAGCTCTGGGACAGTGCCCAGGCCATGAGTTCAAGCTCCAGGACTGGGGGGGGGGGGGGCGGTTTCCTAGACACTATGTTGAAAATGAACTATACAACTTTTGGGTGTAGAGAGGGAAAAAGTGGGAAAGAGTGAAGGGCTGACACTGTTCAAAAAGAAATATACTCATTACCTGACTTACATAACTTTAACCTCTCTGTACATCACCTTTACAATAAGAATAAAAAATTTGAAAAACTACCACAAGGTTTGCTTGACGCCAGCAGTTCATGATGATAATTCTAGCTACCCAGGAGGCTGAGATCTGTGGATCATGATTTGAAGCCAGCCAGTGCAAGGAAGTCCATGAGACTCTTATTTCTAATTAACCAGCAAAACGCCAGAAATGGAGTTATAGCTCACATGGTAGCGCAACAACCAGCCTTGAGCAGAAAAGCCAAGCAAGAGCTCAGGGACCTAGCAGACACACACACACCCCTCCTCCACACCCCCCCCCCCCCCCCGAACTCTTACTTCTTGATTTATGGGCTCATCATTAAGTTGCAGTAATTAAGTCAGCTCAGTATTAGTGTTGGCAAAAGAACAGGTACCGAGATTAATGGAACACAGCACAGCCCAGGAATATACGGCCCACTGGTTTTTTGACAAAGATGCAAAGATTCCAAAGGCAATGACATGGATAAAGACTAATTCCCTCCACAAATCCTGTTGTAACAACTCGCTGCCTTGTGCAGACAAACAAACCACCAGAGAAACCTCAGTGCACCCTGCTGGGTTGGAGTAAGTGTCCCCCACAGGCCAGTAACTAAAGGCATGTCCTCAGACTGTGTTGCTCTGGGGAAGTGAGGTCTTTGGGTTTGGGTCCCTGGAAGGGATGTGGGGAGATGGGGCCTAGTGGGAGGGAGTTAGCTCACTGGGGCGTGTCATTGGAGGGGAAGCTTTTCACTCTTTGGCGTCTCAGCTGCCATGAGGTAAAATGGCCACTCTCCCTTGCCACACACTTCCCACCAGACCCTGCTGGGGGACCACAGCCCAGAGCAACAGGGCTGACTTCACCACAGGCTAACCCCTCCAAAAAGGTGAGCCCCCACAGGCCTTCCTAGTGTTAAGTGGATTGTCTCTGTTTTGTGTTGCAGGAACGAAAAGCCGATGAATGTTTGTTCATTGCACCTTGCACATTTTGAGAACAAACGTGATCTCATAATGGGTCTTAGACCTGAAAGGAGAGGCTGAAACTATGACGCTCCTACGCAAGTGCTGAGGAAAATGCCTCTGTGACCAAGGGCTAGGCCGCGATCTGCACATCAGAGCAGAAGACTCTGTGTCATGGAAACGGAAAAACTTCTCTCTGAAAGACCCCCATTAAGAGAATGAAACCAGGCCTGGGAGTGTGGCTCGGTGGTAGAGTGCTCGCCTAGCACGCATGAAGCCCTGGGTTCGATTCCCCAGCACCACATACACAGAAAAGGCCAGAAGGGGCGCTGTGGCTCAAGTGGCAGAGTGCTAGCCTTGAGCAAAAGAAGCCAGGGACAGTGCTCAGGCCCTGAGTCCAAGGCCCAGGACTGGCCAAAAAAGGAAAAAAAGAGAATGAAAACCACTGGGCACTGTGGCTCACACCTGTAATCCAAGCCACTGGGGAGGCTAAGATCTGAGGATCCCAGGCTGAAGTCAGCCTAGGCAGGAAAGTCTTTTATGAACTTTTATTTCCAACAAAACACCAAAAAGCTTGAACTCTAACTTGAATGATAGGGCACCAGCCTTGTGCAGAAAAAAACTAAGGGACAGGGCCCAGGTCATGAATGGGTCTAAGCCACAGGATCAACACACACACACACACACACACACACACACACACACACACACACACACACACACTCTGCAGATGGAGAAGCCCATCTGTGACAAGGGTCTCAGAACACATGGATGGTGCCACAGAGAGAGAGAGAGAGAGAGAGAGAGAGAGAGAGAGAGAGAGCACACCTCACTGGAGGCAGGCCCTCTTCTCTGCCCCAGCAGGGAGCGGAGCACGTGGCTGGGTGGGGGGAGCCATATGTAAACCAGCTGGACAGGCTCGTCTGCCAGGAGGCCCGCACGACCTTGCTTTGTCCACAAACACCTGACAAGGACGGCGGGGATGAAGCGAGGCAGCAGTGAGCGGCCTCCGGTGATGGTTGAGTCCCTGGTAACCGTCGGGTCCAGGCCCACACATTGTGGCCTCAGGGAGGCCAGGGTGCTGACCAGGTGGGCAGGAGTGGACAGCCTCGAGCGTCTGCCGTTACAGGAGGCCACGTGGGGTCGGGCGAAGCAGAGACGGCCCCGCCCGCCTTCCAGGCTGTCACGGGGCACAGGTGCCAACACACAGGCCACGCCCACCTGCAGCCCCTCTGCAGTGCGGCTCGGGATGTGGTCCATGAGGGGCCAAGGACACGGCCTCCCTGCTGGAGGAGTTGGTGACCCCCTGCCCGGCCCCTGAGAGCTCGGGACACGCCCCCCCCCCCCCCCCGGGTTCCCAGAACTAACCACTCTGTCTCTGCAGTCCCCTGTCCCTGGAGCATTCCCTTGGGTCTGTACCCTTCTTCGGACACTTTGCTTTTCTTTTGCATCCATAAACCTCTCATTAATAAACCTATCTACTCTTGACAAAGTCTTCCACCAACCCCTTGCTGAAATCCCAGGTACCTCCCCATCCTCGTCCTCCCCATCCTCTCCCTCCCCACCCAGTAGCAGAAGCACCCTTGGGGCGTCCAGCCCACGCGGGCCCCAGATCCTGCCCTGGAGATGAGGCCCAAGAAGGCGGGAGGAGGCAGAGCGGGCTGCGAGTTGGGGGGGCCGGGGAGCCAGGTGCTCTGGTGACAGGATGAGTTACGACAGCCAAGCGCCGCCACCTGACTCAGCCAGCCAAGAAGGGAAGTCGCCAGCTGGAAGCCAAGGCCCCACCGGTGCCGAGGTCACCCTGGGCTGGGCGGCCTGTGGGGTGGCAGGTGGGGCCCATGTGCCCTTGCTCCTGCCTCAGGGCAAGAGCGAGGGGGCTGGGGGCCCTGAGCTTTCCTGACCCGTGGGATGGGGGGATCGTGGGATGGGGGGGTCATGAGATGCGGGGAGCCCTCCCGTCCCCTGGGCCTGAGTGGGCTCGGGAGGGGAGAAGGCATGTGGAGGCCCAGGTGGGGGAAGGGGCAGCCTCAAGTTTGGGGGAAGCAGCCCAACACCCCCACCCTCCCCCCATGGCAAGCCCTGTGCTCCTGGGCCGAGCCCCAATGCCCCCCCCCCGACTCCTGCCATCTCCCGGAGCCCTGCTGCAGCCACCACAGAACCCACGGGAACCTGGACCTCACCGCCCCCAGCCAGGAGCACTGGCTGCACCCGCAGCCCCCCAGGAGCACACCCCAGGTGTCCCCCCCCCCCGGCTGGAGTACTAGAGGTTTGCTTCAGCCCAATTGCTATTCCTCTCCTCCCCTCCTCCCCGCCCGACAGGGCCAGGAGCCGCCAGGCCCAAGGGATGTCGAGGAATGGAGCTGAGGTCCCCGGGGTCAGGCCGGGGCCTGCATGTCCCAGTGGCCTGCGGCAGGGGAGCACCACCTGAGGAGCACCTCCTCCGCTGGCCTCTGCCATGCCCCCGCGGGTGCCGCCGGGGCTCGGGGCTGGACCAGGACGGCCTCTGTAGAACGTGGCAGCCCCCACGCGTGGAGACGTCGCTTCCCACCCTGGGGCATCTGCAGGCAGCAGCCCCGCACACGGCTCCGTGTGTGCAGAGTGGCCCTGCTAGGCCCCGGGCTGGGTCTCCGAGCACCGAACACACCATCCAGACACCCGCAGCTTCGGTCTGTCTACTTGCAATAAACACCAGAATAACGGCAGTCCCACCGCACGGGCCGCCGCCACGGCCAACACGCACAAAGAAGACACAGACAGGGAAACCGAGGCAGGGAAAGACTGCAGGTTTTCCCAGGACACACAACTGGGACCCACTGGGGCTGGGATTAAACACACCCTTACCCCACCTGCCCCACGCGGGGTCGGGCGTCCATCCGGAGGCTGAGTCCAGCCCTGCTCCCTGTTACCTCTGAAGTCGTGGCGTTAGACACCGTGCAGAACTGGCAGGCTGGGCTTGGGCCACACCCAGGCTGCAGGGGTCAGTGGGCCCCATGCTGCTCCTAAAACCCCCACGTCTCGGCATCCAGCCCTCTCCCCCTCACCCCCCGGCAGCCCCGGTGCTCCTCGTGGGAACAGCGCACAGTGGTCCCAGCCTGGGGTCCCAGGCTGCGGGGGGCCTGCTCTGGCTGGACTGGTCAGCGGGTCTGTCCGCTCCTCCGAGGGCTTAGAGGCGGGCTTTGCAGCCGTGCTGGCCGCCTCTGCTCTCCTCCATGGCACCCCCCATGTGTCCCTAGAAGGAAACTGAGGACCAGTGGCAGGTAGAGTGTGGGGCTCGTTACTCTTCCCGTGAGGGTAGCCCAGGGGTACGGGCAGAGGCATGAACTCTCTGTCCTGGGGACAGAGAGGGTCACTGAGTCAGAAGACAACAGGGATACTATGATCCCGATGGGATTGCCCGCGGGGCAGTGCGGGGACGATGGGGGGCCTTGAGCAGGGAAAGAGGGAACTCCGTGGGATTCCGTGCTCTCAAATCCAGATTCAACCATGTCTCAGAAACTGGGGTCCCTGCTGGGACCTCATCCGACCCAATCCACTCACCACCTTCCTGCCTGGGCGGTGGTCCTGGTGTGGACAGGCACATTGTCATCTTCTACCCTGGTGGCTTTGTGTTGGGTGACAGCCAAGCACAGCCCGTGGGCTTAACGGGGACCCTGATCCTCGCGGCTGTGTGCATTCTGGGCAGACTGAGGCCCATGAGCCTTCTAAGGCCACACAGCCCAGTCATGCCCTTCTGCCCCCCCCCCAGATCAGCACCCAGTGCAGAAGCAAAGCGCTGACAGGGGTGGGGGGCTGCCCCGCCGCAATCCCACTGTAGAAAGACTCCCCCAGACACTCCCAGAGGGGACACTGCGGGCTGCGGGGGGGGGTACACAGCACGACCCCTGAACACCCCAGTTGGGTCTGAGCAGCCACGAGACAGGTGCCACAGCTCCCAGACAGGAGCCTCACGTGGCTGCAGCCTTCCAGTGTGTGTTACATAAATGCCAGTGCAGAGGTCCATGCTGGCCTCTGCCTGCAGGGGTGACGGCCCTCACTCCAGGGGAGGCCTGGATGCTGCCCTCCTCTCTGTGGTCCTGTTTCAACAGACAGACTCCTTCCCCAGTGCTCCCATTCTACAGGAAAGAAGCAGAATCCCAGAGAAGTGGCGCACGGAGGGGCCAAACCCGGCCCTGCCGACCCAGGCCTCCGTGCCCTGACCTGCCTAGAGGGGGCTTGGTCCACCCAATGCCCCCCGCCCCACCCGTGTACCCTCCGGGAAAGCTCTGGGACTAGGTGGGCCCTATCCTTTCCCAGGAGTGAGTGTAAAGAATCAAGCAGGCACCTGGCGCCGTCCAGCAGCGCACGGACAGGGCTGAGCAGAGCCATGCCTCCCTCCCAGCCTACAACTCAGGTCGGAGGCCGCTGCCTCCCCGTGGGTGGGGGAGGGGGCTCTGCCCCGGTCAAGGCTCCCGAGAGCTGGGCTCTGCCCGAAGGCCTGGCCAGGCTCAGGACTGGGCTGGTCCTACAGTCTGTCCACAGGGCTCCCGCCCACACCGGGTGTCGGGCCGAGACCCCCGCCCGCTTCTGGCTCGGTCGTGGCCCGGTTGCCTCGGCGCTTCCCCGCCCCCATTCTGCAGACACAGGGCTCGATCCGGAATTTAGAAACAGCCCCTTTCAAGTCCACTTCCCCACGAGCGCCGCGGCGAGCCGAAGTGGCTGAAAGTAGGGGAGCGGAGGCCCGCCCGCCCCCAGGGGCCGCAGTCCCCTCCCGCCCGAGCGCCAGCCTGTGGGTGCAATGCGGGGTCCGGCCCCACGGGCACCTCGCGGCCGCGGCGGGAGCCAGGAGCCCCCTCCCTGCGCCTGCCATCCGCCTGCTGGGGCTCCAGCGCGGCCGGCCGCCCTCGGGAGCCCCACGGGTGCCCGGGGCGCTTGCCCCACGGCGGGGCCGCAGCCCCGGGGGAACTCGGAAGTCAGCAGAAAACTCTGCCCCGCTGGGGGAGGGTCTGCAGGCGGAGGGGGGCGGCCGCCCCCACGGGGTCCCGCCCCGGCGGGTGCCCGCGCTCCGGAGCGGGCGGCGGCTGCGGGGGCCGCGGCTGCGGGGGCGGCGCACTCACCGTGCAGCAGGGCATGAGGGCGCAGCGGGAGCGGCTCCTCCTCCAGCCCGGTCGGTCCGTGCCCGCGCCCCGCTCCGCAGGTCTGGTGGGCTGAGCCGGGCCCGCTGCGCCTCCCGGTGGGCTGCGCTCAGCCAATGGCAGGTCCGCGGCAGCCCCGCCTTTCCCCGCCGCGGAAGCCGCGCCCACCGCCCTGGCGGCCCGCCCCCCGCCGCGGCAGCCCCGCCTCTCCCTGCCACTGAAGCCACGCCTCTCCCCTCTGCGTAAGCCACGCCCCCGAGGCGGAAGCCCGCCTTTCCCCGCCGCGGAGGCCACGCCCACCGCCCTGACAGCCCGCCCCCGCCGCGGCAGCCCCGCCTCTCTCTGTCACTGAAGCCACGCCCCCGCCCTGGAAGCTCCGCCCCCGCCGCGGAAGCCCGCCTCTCCCGGCCGCGGAAACCCCGCCCCCGCCGCGGAAGCCCGCCTCTCCCCGCCCTGGAAGCCCCGCCCCCGCCGCGACGGCCCGCCTCTTCCCGCCAGGCAGCCCAGTCCCGCCCGACAGCCCGTCCCCGCCGCGGCCCTTCCCACGCACACGCACACGCGCGCACCGCAGCTTCCACCGCCGTCGGGACAGCGTGGGAGCCCGCCGTCCTGGCCACAGACAGGTGTCGGGACTCGCGGCGAGGGTGGGGGCCGGGCCAGGGGCCCAGGCGCCCCCGAGGACCGTGGTCCCCAGCGGGGTCAGGCTCCCGCCTCCCGGCGGTGCCACGACTGCCCCGCGTGCTGTGTCCGGCCGGCCGTTTCCCGCAGCCCCGCCGGCTGCAGCGCCTTCTGGGCTGGGGGCCCCCGTGCAGCCCGGCCTCGCACCCTGCTGCTGGCCGGGCCGGGCGGCTCCCTAGGGCAGGGGACCGGAGGCCATCCTGACAGCCACCCCAGCACCTCCGGCGCTTCCTCCCCAGCGGGGGCAAAGCCGAGGAGGGGCGGCAGCCTGCAGTCACCGCCCGTTAGAGGCCCCGGGGCACCTGGCGCTCCGGGTGCTCCATCCAATCCCCTCCCAGCACCCCACCCCTCCACCCAGCCAGCCCCGCTCAGCCCTTCCCTACCCCGCCTCTTCTCCCTTGTCTATCCCTGTCCCGCCCCACTCAGCCTTGCCCTACCCAGCCTTGCCCTGCTGCTCAGCTCTGCTCTTCCCTTCCCAGTTCGGCCCTGCCCCGCCCAACCATTTCTGGCCCAGCCCAATCCTGCCCAGCCCAGCCCAGCTACAACCAGTGTCTCTCGGGGCGCTCTCGGGGAGCAGCCATTGGGCTGAGCGGCCAGGGCTGCGGGCGAGAGAGTGGCAGGCACCCAGCACACATGGTGGGGGCTCCTGGGCCGTGGCTCGGCAGGCAGGCGGACAGACAGCCACAGGGCCTCCCTATGCACTGGAGCACGGGCCCAGGGCTGCCCTAGAGCTCAGCTCTGCTGCTGGCCAGAGCCCTCCAGCGCCACCGAGAGAAGCCAAGCTACAGGGGCCAGCACCAGAGGGGCACAGAGTGGCAGCCTGCCCTGCCCTGCCCTGCCCTGCCCTGCCCTGCCCACAGCGGCTGGGCACGTTCTGGCCCGAATCAGTCTTTGCTTGACTTGCCATGTCACAGAGAAGCAGAAGGGCTGGGAATGTGGCCTAGCAGCAGAGTGCTTGCCTAGCATGCATGAAGCCCTGGGTTCGATTCCTCAGCACCACATAAACAAAAAAAGGCCAGAAGTGGCGCTGTGGCTCAAGTGGCAGAGTGCTAGCCTTCAGTAGAAGGAAGCCGGGGGCAGTGCTCAGGCCCTGAGTTCAAGCCCCAGGACTGGCAAAAACACAAAAACAGGCCCTGGAGGCCACAGCTCTGGCCTGGTGGATATACTTTGCCATCTCTCTGGGCCTCAGTTTACCCAGCTCACAGCAATCAGGCCAGATAAATTCTGCAGAGATGTATCTAGTTCCTGGCGCCTAGCAGGTACTCAGACGCAGCCGAGGCAGGGTATTTTGGGGTGGGGGTAGTCCCTTCCCCAAATCTGCTCCAGAGTGACAGCTCTATGCTGCGGCTGGGGTGGCCTTGCTCCCCAGCCGCAGGCCCCAGAGGTGCCTCCATCTGTCTGCCTACCTGGCTCCCCACAGAAAGCAACCGATGTCCTTCCTCAGCATCCGTGCAGGCTCTGTCTGCAGCCCAGACCTGGCAGGCAGCCCGTCCCCACACCCAGCCCTGCTGCTGCTTCCTGCGGGAGGGCAGAGCCGGTTCCCGCCGGCCCTGCAGACCCCCAGCAAGGGCAGGTCCTGCTAGGCCTCTGGGCACGGGGCTCAGGCAGGTGCCCAGCCCGTGCGGGCTCCCTCCTGAAGGGAGTGGGAGGGCCCGCTTGGTCACAGTGAGCGTGGGCACTGCCCCACGCAGCGGCGAGGCTTGGGCAGGTCCCACCTGACCTCGGTCTCCCCACACGAGAGCAAGTGTACCACGTGCAGGTGGGCAGTACGACACAGTGCTGCCGGTGGGACTGTCTCAGGAAGACGGAGAGGGAGAGGGGAAGAGAAGGACGGTGGGGTTAAGACCGGAGTCCACTGTGTCCAGCGTGAGGAGGCAGCAGGAATCACGGACAGGGGATGGGGACAGAAAAGAGAAGTGGGCTGAGCTGTGCTGCTTAGAATATAACATGCGCATATGCAGAAGCCCCCGCTGAGAGCCCCTGGCGCCCCACTAATACACACTGAAAGTATCCATTGCCTGGAGAGGAAGCCAGCCTCCGGGATGGGGAGGGGGGCTGGAGCTGGTGAGGAGCTCTCAGGCCCTCCAGCAGGAGCTCTGGACTGACAGTGTGGAGCAGCGGGGTCCCCTCAAGGCCCCTGCCTCCCTGCCTCCGACTGCAGGAGTGGGGTGGAGTGCCGATGGGCAGCTGGCAACCACTCTGATGCCCGCTCAGATGTGTGCCTTGGCGGGGACTTTAGAGGCCACGGGGCCTGGGCCATCCCTAGCTGTGTAGAATTCTGTGTGTGTGTGTGTGTGCGTGTGTGTGCGTGTGCGTGCGCACACGCACGCACGCATGTCTATGTGTACTGCTGGGACTTGAACTCAGGGCCTGGGCGTTGTCCCTTAGCTTTTTTTGCTCATGGTTGGCATTCTACCACTTGAGTCATAACTCTACTTCTGGCTTTTTGCTGGTTAATTGAGGATAAGAGTCTCTTAGATTTGTCTGCCCAGGCTGTCTTTGAACCGTGATCCTCAGGTCTGGGTCTCCTGCGTAGCTAGGTTGACAGGCCTGAGCCACCAGCACCCGGCTATTTGGCGTCTTTAACTCGGTGGCATTCATCTCTTTGTGGTCCTAATCTTGGCACAGGCATCTGAGAGTAATGGTGCCAAACCTTTCCTTGCCATGGTGCTGGGTATCTGTCCCGTGACTCAGTTTCCCCACGGAGCGCTTAGCTGCGGGTCTTTCCTTCCCCGTGTGCTGCCTCTGTCCCGGGTCTGCCTCATCCCCCCCCCCCCCCCGAGCCTCCAGCCTTGGAGACTGTAGTGGCAATGGGCTCTGTGCCAGGCACGGGGTGGGCACCACCCCCTGCAGGAAGACGCCCCTGTGCTTCCTCGCAGAGGAAGTCATCTTCCGGGTCACCCCCCCCCCCCACCGTGTGAGGGTAACAGAGTGAGTTGTCCTCTGAACTGGGCTCGTGCCAGCAAATGGTGCTAGTCAAGGACCCAGGCAGGGCCGCCATCGCCGCTGGGGTGAGCAGGGACGGGCAGAGACCCCTCCGCCCCCCACGCCACACCCCACTGTCTCTGAGCTGTGTCCCCTCCAGACCTTGGGCTCCTTGGAGCCAGGGCTCCCGCAGCAGCTCCACACGGCTGGCACCAAGCGCAGGGCCGGCCCCCCACATTCAGGACCACCGGGGCCACCTCCCACTTGTGGGTCCTTCGTGCATCGCCCCCCTCTGCCCTGCCCGTCCATGGGACGCATGCCCCTCCTGCCCTGCCCCCACCTGGAGGTGGCGCTGCCGCCCTGCTGGGGGGGGCGGGCGCCCCTGGGGGACCCCCTTTCTAGCCCAAGATACCACCGAAGCAGGAGATTAAGTGTGGGGACAATGAGCCTCCGTGTCAGCCCGCTGGTGGGGTGGGTGGCCATTCCGGCTGGGAAGTGACCACGGGTGCTGAGTCCAAGAAGAGCTCAGAACAGGTCCTTATGATAGGAGGCCGAGACCCTCCAGCCGGACAGACAGACGCAGCCACCCAGGGCAGGAGGCCCGCAGACAGGCAGTGGGGGTCAAGGTCAGGGGTGGGGCGGAAGGCACCTGCACCTCTGCCGGGAGGGAGAGCCCAGCCACCCTGGGCTCCGCACCCGCCTGGACCCCGGCCAGCTCCAGAGCAGCCCGTGCCTCGGTCTAGGAGGAGAGACTCGGTTGCTGGTCTCGGGGCTCAGGCCGGCGCCCCGCGCGCCCCAGCTGTCTGTCTAGGCTGGGCTGTGGATCGTGTGCCCCAGAAGTTGTCAGCGCCCGGGCTGCCCATCTGTGCCTTCTGCACAGGGACACATCAGCCTGTAGCTGCTTCCCGAGGACGGGGCTGACGGGCAGGCGCCCCGCCTTTGAAACTGCCCCGCCTCTCATCTCATTTCCAGACCCTCAGATCTCAGCCTGCTGAGTAACTAGGACGGCAGCCCTGAGTCACCGGCACCCCGGCTCCTGCCCTGTTCCTAAAGGACACGCACCTCCTCCGCGGGCCCGGGCCTGGGGGGCTCCGTCTCCCCCCACCCCCCGCCCTGAGCCCACCAGCAGCTTTAACTCCAGGTCGCCCAGCGTCGGTGTTGGACTCACCCCAATCCCAAGGGGCCTTGGGAAAGGTGTCCACGTGTGTGCGCGCACGCATGCGTGTGTGCGTGTGTGCGAGACGGGATGGTCGTCCTCGGGAGGGACAAGAACCAACCCCAGAAAGATGGCGTGTGGTTAGGGTACAGGCGAGTTCCTGTTTTCCGGGTTTTATGAGCAGCAAGAGCAGCTTCGTCCACAGCCCGGGAAGGCAGAGCCGTGGTGGGCACGCGGAGACGGCTCTCGCACAGCGTGGAGGGGGGTCTCACCTGGGTTTATAAAAGGGAACTTCAGGAGACGCTCGCGTGTTGAGCCCTTCACCCGCCGTCCCCTCCCCCCCCCCGTGGGACGCCGCCCGTGGCCCGCTCTGCGCAGGATCGAGTTCGGCCGTGACCTCCGACGGGCTCTTTATCTTCTCACAGTGGAGACCGTGGACTCGTTTGTGCTGGGGGAGCCGGGCTCCCCTTGATCCTCCTTCTCGACTTGCAGGTAAACGTGGCTGGGTGGGGAGGCCTGGGATGGGGGCCCCAGGGGCGGCTGGGGGTGAGCCCAGCCGGGCACAGGTGCGAGCCTATTAGGGGGCGGGGAGGGGGGAGGGGACCAACCCTCCCAAGGCCCCGTGGGGGCTGATGGCTGATGACGCAGCGCCACCTGGTGGCCCATCCAGCAACAGCGGGTGGGAGAAGAGGGCAGAGGAGAGCTGGGGGCGGGGGGGCAGAGGGGGGCAAGGGAGGGAGAACTGGCTAGTCAGATGAGATCCTCTAGTGGAAAAGCCACTGCCAAGGCTCCCCCCTCCCCCCCCCGCCACCCACAGGGCCCTGGGCCGGGCAGCCCGGTAGGCGGGGCGGGTGGGGAGGGTGGCCGCCCTCTAGATGCGGGCCCTGGGCAGGGACACCCCCCTCCCTGGGCGCCGCGCCCTCTCCTCGCCCAGCGCCCTCCGCAGGGCCGCCCTCAGAGACCGCCGCCTCCCGGGCCGCATCCCCGCCCGCACGTACAGAAGGGGCTTGAAGCTGCTGTCCACGCAGGCCATCAGAGTGGCCAGCGGGGACAGGAGGGAGGCCAGGAAGGGCCGGAGGGGCCCCGGGCCCCAGCAGACGACCAGGGGCAGGCGGCAGAAGAGGAGCAGGAGGCCGGAGCCCCGGACAATGCTGTAGAACCCGGGGCGCTGGCTCGTGGCGGCGCAGCAGCGTGCCCGGGCGATGAGGGCCACGGTGGCCCCGAGGGCCACGCACGCCAGGGTGAGCAGCCACACGGTGCTGGCGGCGCGGTAGCGGGGGCAGCTCAGCCGGCACCGGCCGGGGGCCAGCAGGCCGCAGGCCTCGGCGGGCAGCAGCACGGCCGGCGGGCTGAGCGCCCAGGCCGGCGCGCAGAGGGCGGGGGTGGCGGCCGCGGGCCCGGCGGGAGAGCCGGCCCTCCAGGCAGAGGCAGGCCAGCAGCCACAGCCCCGCCGAGAACCACAGGAAGGCGAGGGCGAAGGGCAGGCCGCTGCCGGCCGGGCCTCGGGCGAGGGCGAAGGGCAGGCTGCTGCCGGCCGGGCCCCGGGCGAGGGCGAAGGGGAGGCCGCTGCCGGCCCGGCCCCGGGAGAGCCGGGCGCAGGCGAAGCCCGCCTGGCAGGAAAGGAACAGCAGGTCGGCGGCGGTCAGGTGCCGCAGGTAGAGGTGGAGGGCGCCCCGCTTGATGTGGAAGACGAGGCTCCAGAGCAGGAGCCCGTTGCCAGCCGCGCCCCCGACGCTGAGGACCAGGGTGACGTAGCAGACGGCATCGTGGAAGGCTGCCCAAGGACCGACGATGCTGACCATCCTGCCCGGCCCCGCCCCGCGCCTGCGCCCTCCGCGGGGACCCTGCAGAAGGGGAGGCAGATAGACGCTGCATGCCAGGTGGCCGGGTGGGAGGCGCCGGGAGCACTGGCCGGGGGGCTGAGCGGGCTCCGCGGCCAGTGCCCGGCTCCTGGGCCTGGCACGTGACCTGCCTGGCTCCCCCATCTCTCCTGGCCGGGTGGACCGTGGTGCATGCCTTCCCTGGAGGCTGCCGGGGGACAGGTGTGCGGGGACACCCACCCAGGGGCAGGGGCTCCCGGCTCCCACCGGAGCCCACTGCGGGGCTCCAGGAGGTGCCCTGCGCTCCATCTTGTGCTGGTGGGCCCTGGGCGGGGAGGAGGGGGAGGGAGCCCCAGCCCCGAGCAAGGCCCTGGACCCCAGGGCCCACGGGAGGAACACAGTGGGCGCCGAGGGCAGGGCCCTGGGACCCCCTCCAGGAGCCCTAGCCCTGCTGGAGAAGCTCACAGGGGGAATGCCTGCCCGGTCCATCCGTGGATGTTTCCAGAACAGCAGCCCCCTGCCCAGCCACCACTGGACACTTGTGGCTCCCTGTTCTGGTGCTGGGGGGGGCAGGATCCAGGCCCTGGGGGAGAGCAACAGGAGGAAGATGGAGAGAGGGGAGGGAGGAGGAGGAGGGACGGGGAGGGAGACAGATACCAAGCGATAAGGGAAGAATAAGAGAGAGAGGGAGGGAGATAGCAGAATGGGGAGGGGCATGGAGAGAGAGGGGCAAAAGAAGGAAGTAAAAAAAGGAGAGGCCGGGCACCAGTGCTCACACCCGGGCCCCAGCTACCCAGGAGGCTGAGATCTGAGGGCGGTGTTCACACCCGGACCCCAGCCACCCAGGAGGCTGAGATCTGAGGGCGGTGCTCACACCCAGACCCCAGCTACCCAGGAGGCTGAGATCTGAGGGCGGTGCTCACACTGGGCGGTGCTCACACCTGGACCCCAGCCACCCAGGAGGCTGAGATCTGAGGGCGGTGCTCACACCCGGGCCCCAGCCACCCAGGAGGCTGAGATCTGAGGGCGGTGTTCACACCCGGGAGGTGCTCACACCCGGACCCCAGCCACCCAGGAGGCTGAGATCTGAGGGCGGTGCTCACACCCAGACCCCAGCTACCCAGGAGGCTGAGATCTGAGGGCGGTGCTCACACTGGGCGGTGCTCACACCTGGACCCCAGCCACCCAGGAGGCTGAGATCTGAGGGCGGTGCTCACACCCGGACCCCAGCCACCCAGGAGGCTGAGATCTGAGGGCGGTGCTCACACCCGGGCCCCAGCCACCCAGGAGGCTGAGATCTAAGGGCGGTGGTTTGAACCCAGCCCGGATAGGAAACTCTGTGAGGCTCTTAGCTCCTATGAACTCCTCAAAACAGCTGCCAGCGGCGCTGTGGCTCAAGTGGACCAGCGCTAGCCTTGACCCAAAGAAGCTCCGGGACAGCGCCGGGGCCCCGAGTTCAATCAAGCCCCAGGGCCCAGGGAAACAAAATAAGAAAGGAGAGAGCCAGAGGGGGCCGGGATGGAGATGGAGGCGCGAGCAGAGGAGCACGGAGAGAACGAGCCGGACGAGAGAGAAGCCGTGCCTGAGACGGGGCAGCCCAGAGCCTGTGCGTCTCTACCTCCACCTGCCAGAGGGGTGGGGTGGTGGGGGGAAGGCCGGCACAGGGCAGGGCTCTGGGGGGGGGGGCGGGGGAGGGAGGGTCCCACGGTGCTCTCAGAGAGAGACCTCAGGTGCTACCACCGACAGACCCAGGCTTTCCAGAAGCTGCTGCCCGGCCCGCTGCCTCCACCCTCCTTCCACACTGGGTCCCTCCCCGAGCCTCCGGGAGCTGCCCCATCCCCCTGACCGTCGGGCCGGGAGCAGAGGTGCCGGGGAGCCCGGGACAGGCGTCTCACCGGCTGACGGGGGCGGTCCGTCCCCAGCTCGAGGTCCCCAGTCCCTGCCGGCGAGTCCTCCAGGGCCCTCAATCCTGGGGCGGCGTCCCCTGGGGCTGGGCTGGCTGCCTAGAAGTGGGAGGGTGTGGTAATGAGCTCAGATGTCGCCACCCAGGGCGTGGGCGGCCCTCTCCTTCCTCCTCGCCCATCGGGGAAGGAAAACTGAAGAGCGCCGCACGCCACTTACTTATTCTGGAATGGTCCTGAGACAGACAGACAGACAGACAGACAGGTCCAAGATGACCCAGCACAGCACGCAAATTCACCGGGGGGAGATTTATTGGTACAGAATGGCCCCGGGCGACTGCAGTGCCACGCAGAGGCTGCGGTCTGGCCGGAAGGGGACACGTCTAGGTGGGCACCTCTCTCACGCCGCCCCACGGGACGGGACGGTGAGACACCGCAGCCGCCGGGCCACTCGGGGCTGGGGGGGGGGGCGCCCGGTCCCCTGGGCACAGCACGGACGGAGTCACCGGCGGGGGGAGGGGGGAGGCAGCACACCGGGGTCCCTGTCTGTGGCTTTAATGCTCCGTTTTTGCCCTCTACCTGCCCCATCGCCGGCGGCTCGACGGCAGTGGAGGTGTGGGCCCCGCGTGAGTCCCACGCCGGGCAGCGCGGCTGCGTCCACGCGCCACGCCGAGCGCGTCAAGGCCGGCTCTGGGGCCGGGCAGGAGGCCAGCGCCCCAGCGCCCCTCCGCGCCCCGAGACCCGGGAAGGAGCCCAAATAACCGAGGCCTGAGCGCAACTGGCGTGGCGGCCGCAGCTCCGCGTGCGGGTTGCTCGCCCCCCCCCCCCCCCCCCGTCTCTCGACGGCTTATAGCACAGGCGGCCATCTCCGCAGGACCCCGTCTGTACAGCACGCACGCGCGTGCGGGGGGCGGGTGTCTCCCCGTTGCCCTTGTCAGGTGGAAGGTACCCGGTAGGGCAGGAGGCTCTGGCAGTTGTCACGGTAACCGGGCCCCAGCAGCCCAGGAGCAGGGACTGCAGTTCTAGTCCTGTGTGCGAGTGTGTGTGTGCGCGTGTGTGTGTGTGTGTACATGACTTCAGCTCCCTCCCAGGGCGCTGCAAGAAAACCCAGAGGTGGCTTTTTTGTTTCTTTGTCTCTTGTTTTGTGCCAGCACCGGGGCTTGAACTCAGGGCCTCATGCTCTCGCTTGGCTTTTTTGATCGAGCCTGGTGCTCTACTACTTGAGTCACAGCTCCACGTCCAGTTTTCTGGTGGTTAAGTGGAGAGAAGAGTCTCACGCTTTCCTGCCCGGGCTGGCTTTGAACTGTGAACCTCAGATCTCAGCCTCCTGAGTGGCCGGGATGACAGGCGTGAGCCACCAGCGCCCAGTTTAGGACACGCTAGTCCTAAAGAACACTACTTCATCAAAGTAACTGAGCCCAAGCAAGCACTTTACTGACCATGGAGGGGGGGTGGGGAAGTAGACAGCCAAGGGGGTCCCCCCGCCCCCCGAGGCCTCTCACAGCCTGGAACTGCCTGGCACAGTGGCGGGGCTCTGGGTTGGAGAGGGAAGGATCCCGGCTGAGAAGGACAGGACTTGTGGAGTGGCGGAGGCTGAGCCGGGTTCCCACGCCAGGCTGAGGGTTGGCTGACAGCGCGCCAGGCCTCACGGTGGACTCAGGGCCTGGCAAAGCCTCAGCGCCGCACCGGCACCCCGCAAGGCGTGCGTGGCGGCGGCGGCAGCGGCGGGCAGTGAGGGCGTGGTCCCGGGTCGCGGGGTGCAGCCCCTGCTCCTGGTGGGAGCCCGGGGTGGCCGTGGCTTCTTGGAATGTGGGTCTGTGGCCCAGCGCTGACGTCCTGTTCCTGGGAGCTCTGTCCTGCCGGAGCGGCTCCGGAGGGCCCTGGACCGGGGTCAGGCGTGGGGGGTGCGGGCCTGGCCCTCGGGTCACGTGCTCTTGGGAATTGAATCTCCTCCGCCCGTCTGGCTTTGCTGAGGCTGGGGGGGGGGGGCGGTCAGCCTCAGGGGCACCGGGGCGAGGGCAGAGGAGGGGAGGTGCGGCTGGGGTGGGGCCGGGTGGGAGGTCGAGGCTGCCCCCGCTGCCTGGGCCCTGGAGCTGGGCTGCCCTCTGGGAGGGTGGACTCCGTGAGCACTGGGCGGGAGCAGGTCTGGGCTGAGAGCAGCTGAGGTGCTTCTTCTCTGTGTGTGTGTGCGCGCGCACGCGCGTGCACGTGCACACCATCCTTGAACTCCTGAGCTTTGACGCGCAAGGCTAGCCCGCCCTCTACCACTCGAGGCGCAGCGCCACTTGTGGCTTTTGGGTGATTAACTGCAGAGGAGAATCGCAGGGCCTTTCCTGCCCTGGATGGCTTTGAACGATCCTCAGATCTCAGCCTCCTGAGTCGCTGGGCTGGCAGGCGTGACCAACTAGCATCCTTTACAGCTCAGAAGTACACGTTTCACAGATGCCGAGAGAACCCCCGGGCGGGTGTATCTCTGTGCTGGGAGCGTGGACCTGCAGCCTCCGGATGTAGCACAGTCCCGCCAGGACCTGTTCTGTAGCTCTTTGTGAGGGAGACAGGGGTGGGGGCTGAGTGACTTGCCGTTGTTCCTGGAGGGTGGGGAGGGGAGGGACGGAGCCCCGGCTGTGGGCTCAGAGCCGCGGGCCGGGGGTCTGCGAGCAGAGAACCCTGAATACGTGGGTTCTAGTTATTTCTGTCACTGGTGGATCCGCTTATCCACCCCGGGGGGCGAAGCTGTTTCTCCCAGAGGCCCCTCCACAGTGAGACCCCCTCCCGCAAGGCTGCGGGTGGGGAACTGACCAGGGCCTGAAGGGCTGGGCCCTGCCCTGACGCCCAGGATTGTGGGCCCGGGGCAGCGACACTGGAAACAGGCAGGGCTGCCCCCCGCTTCTTCCCCCACAGTGCTTCTCCTGGAGATCCGGTGGCCACCAGCGAAGTCAATGGCCTAACCCCCGGCCTTGCCACCTGGAACAAGGGGCTGACTGAGGACAGTCCACCGGCTGCTCCGGAAGCCCCCCAATGAGGCCCTCCGCAGCTCCCTCCATGGGGGAGGTGAGAGGGGGAGTCAGGAGCGTGGAGCTCGGAGCGTGGACTGCAGACCGTGTCAGCCTTGCTCTGTGCCTCTTGTGGCTTAGGTGTCCCCTGTCTGTCAAACGCTTGCGTAAACACCCAGCTGCCGCTCGGGGCAGCTCTGGGGCGCGGCTTCAGGGAGCCCGCAGGGCCTGGGTGGGCAGTGGGGGAGCAGACGGACCTGCCCGGTGGCTCAGGAGTTGGCCGGGCCGGGGCCGCCTCCGCTCTCGGTCCGTGGGGCGGGAAGGAGTCAGGCAGACCCTTCCTGCTGACGCTGGCCAGGGTGACGGCGTCTGGAGGACATCTGTTCTGGGGCCCAGTCACCGGGGGCTCCCCAAGTCTCCCTCCCCTGTGCCTAAGTGAGCCTCCACTATTAGGGCCATTCTAACCTGCACTTGGGGAGGGGTACGAGCAGCCGAGCAGTCACCCCGGAAGGAGGGGGGGTGGGGGGGGTCTGGGTCTTGCCCCCGTCTGGCACCCGGTCTGCTCGTCGGCTGAGGGAGCTGCGTTCAGTTCCTGCGTTTGGGCAAGGGCCCGGAGATTTCTCTAGAAGGTGTCTCCCCAGAGACCGCCCCCCCCCCCTTGAGGCACGGGAGCAGCTCAGCGGCAACGACCCGTCCGTGATGCTTTCCCTTCCCCGCGCGCCCCCCGCCCCGGCTACGGCGGGGCCCCCTAGGCAGTGAGATCCACAGGCCCCTGCGGGAGGGCGCAGCACAGGACGGCCAGCAGCGCGCCCGCCGCCGGCCACGGGGGCCCGCACAGCCCGCCGCCGCGCACCCCCAACACCCGCGAGCAGCTCCCCGTGAGCGGCAGGCCCAGCGGCAGGCAGAGCGCCCAGGTGAGCGCGCACGGAGGTGCTGGGGAGCGCGGCCGCGGCACAGGGACCGCGCGGGGAGGAGGGCGTCCAGGCGCTGCTCGGTGCCGGCTGCCGGGAGGCCCACGCCCGCCAGGTGGCGGAGGAAGCGCGGCGTGGCCGGGGCGCCTCCACCGCGTCCGGGAAGCTCAGCCGGCCGGGCGGCAGGTCGGGGAGCGCGGCCGCCGCGTGGCGGCCCGGGAAGATGAGGTCGGCGCAGGCCGCGTCCAGCAGGTAGGTGGAGAAGGGGTGCCCGCGGGCGTGGCGGCTGAGCAGCCACGGCACCAGGCCGTTCCCCCGCAGCCCGCCCGGGCTCAGCGGCTCGGTGACGGCCGGGGCGGCCGGGCTGAAGGCGGCGGCGGGCTCCGGGCCGTGCGGGCCCCCGTCTCCCCCTCCCGTCGCGGACGGAGAACCACGCGTGGAGACTGGGGAAGCGCAGGGCGGCCGCGCGGCTCTCTCCTGACATCCCCCGAGGCACAAGGACACCTGAGGCTTGCGGGGGGGCCCCCCCCCCGCCCTGCCCACCCCGCCCCGCCCGCCCGCCTGCCCCCAGCCCTGTCACCTGACCCAGCTGGGCCTCCCGGCTAAGGCCCTCGCTGGAAGGCTTCCGCCAGCACTTAGGCCCCGTCTCCCGGGGCTCTAATGGGGCTTTCAGCGGGACGGTCCCTGCACGTCTCGCAGCCAGTGTGGCTTCAGTGGAAGCAGAGCCGGCATGGGGGGGGGGGGGGCTGGTCACCGGCTTAAAGCAGGTCAACCTTCCAGGCCTTTCTTCCATGTCCCACGAAGCTTTGCTGCCCGCGGGCTGCAGACCGCCAGCTGAGCGAGGGTGGGGGCCCTCGGGCTCTGCCCGCCCTCTCCCCATGCCAAGCCGTGTCCCCACGCCCTGCAGCAGGACCCCCGTCCTCCCAGACCTCTGCGCTCCACCTCCCTCCCCCCGGGGAAAGGGCACGGTCCCCGTGGGGAGGCTGAGCTGGGCACCAGCCCCCCCCCCCCCGCTGCCCCTGCCCGGATCTGGGGCCGCCTGGCGTGTGGAGGGCGCGGTCCCCGAGGGCAGCCAGGGCCGGGCCGGGCTGGGTCACCCGCCCCACCCCCGCCACCTGCGGCTCCCTGGCTCCCCCCGAGGCCCGTGGGGCGAGGGGCAGCGGGTGCAGGGCGTGGCCAGGTGGAGGGTTCTGGAAGGTGGCACCAGGTGTGCCAACTCTGCCAGCCAGCGGCCCCTGGGCCTGGCCCCCCGTCAGGAGGAGCCCTGCGTGTGGGCGGGCCTGGCACCCCTCCCCCGGGAAAGCCGGGCAGGGCAGCCTGTCCAGAGGGGCAGCCGTGTCCAGAATCAGGCCTCGTACGGCTGACTCCTGGATGCCCCTCCCTGCCCCGCGCCGTCCCCTCTCCCACTCCCTCTCCACCCGGGGAGACGCGCGGGAACGGGGCGGCAGGAGGGGGGGCCGCCGCTGGCCGCTGGCGGGGCTGCCATTCCACGGCGCACCCCCCTGCAGGGGCTCCGGGCAGGGGCTCTGCGGGGGCCCCAGGGACCAGCCCAGCCCAAGTCAGAGGGTGCGGGTCCCGCCGATGGGCGGTTGGGCCCCTGCCGGCGTGGACGGTGCCCGGCCTCCGCCCCTGCCGCGCCTCCCCGGGCGGCCGGGAGCCCGAGCTCAGGACGGCCGCGCCCCCGCCTGCCCTGCTCCGCTGCCTACCGTGCCGGGTCCTGCCCGCCGGGCGCCGGGAGGCTCCTCGGCCTCGGCTTCCAGTCACAGGCTGTGGGCCGGCCGACGGAAGGGCTCTCCCGGGACCTCCCCCCGCCCCCCCTCCCCGGGCGGCCACGGGGGTGGGCAGAGGCGAGGTCCCACTCCCCACTGCCTGCCTGGCGGAGCCGGGAAGCAGGGGACACGCGGGGCTGGGCGGGGCCTGGGCCGCGCTGACTTCACCTCTGACCTCACCTCACCAACGAGGGGGGGGTGTGGGGGGGAACCCGTGAGGGACCACCCCTCCCCATGATGGGGGGGAGGGGGCGTGAGGGACCACCCCTCCCCATGGCAGGTGGGGGGAGGGGATGTGAGGGACCACCCCTCCCCATGGCAGACGGCGGGGGGGGGAGGGACGGGGGGGACCACCCCTCCCCATGGCAGGTGGGGGGAGGGACGTGGGGGACCACCCCTCCCCATGGCGGGCTGGCAGAGAACAGCCCCGCCCATGGGCACATTCTGGGAATTCAGTGCCCTCTGCTTGTCTGAAAGGGGAGAAACTTTACAATCCTGCCCTCTGACTCCATGCTGTTGAGAGAGAGAGAGAGAGAGAGAGAGAGAACAAGCGCAGATTTTAGGTCTTTAACCTCCAGAACCTGAGTCCCAGCAACTCTTTTTCTACCTTTTTGCAGAAAAAAAAAATCCAGAGGGGCTGGGAATGTGGCCCCGTGGTAGAGTGCTCACCTGGCATACAGGACGCCCCAGGTTCGATTCCCCAGCACCACATATAGAAAACAGCCAGAGGTGGCGCTGTGGCTCAAGTGGCAGAGTGCTAGCCTTGAGCAAAAGGAAGCCAGGGACAGTGCTCAGGCCCTGAGTCCAAGGCCCAGGACTGGCCAAAATAAATAAATAAATAAAAATCCAAATTAACAGAAGATTGTAAGAGGAGCGCACAGTGTGCCGGGTGTGGAAGTTCCACGGGGGGCCACCGCCCACCACCCTGGGCACCGACTGTGTCAGCTCCACCGGGCAGTCTCTTTATTGGTTCTGATACTGGGATTTGAACCCAGGGCTTCCTGCTTGCTACAATGGTGCTCTACCACGTGAGCCACGCCCTCCGTCTCCTTTATCTTTTCTTTTTGCTTTTTTTTTTTTCCAGACAGGGTCTCCCACGTCCCCCCAGGTGGCCTGAGACCAGGACCCTCCTGCCACCCCCTTGAGCACAGGGATTACAGCCCCCAAACCACACCTGACTTGTTGGTCAAGATGGGGCTGGATTTTTATTTTTACTTTTTGGCCTATTTTGACTTTCTAATCCTCCTATCTCTGCTCCCGAGCAGTTGTGATTACAGGCATGCGCCGTCCTACCCGGCCTTATTACTGTCTTCACCTACGCTGTTGATCTACGGACTGAGCCACAGGGGGGCAAGTTTGGGGCTCAGATAGTCCCTCCAGCCACGTGGGAGGGGCTCCTGGGCCCTGGCGTCCTTCTTCAACTCACAGGAAACGGAATGCCGATCATACGATCATACCCCACCCCCCCAGTCACCGGCTCCCTGCAGACTCCGCCCCCTCTGCCCTCCCCCAGGACTGGCCCGAGGGACGGGGCTCTGGAGGCCTCACCAGGCTTGCCCGCTGTTCCCTGGAGGCCCTGTCCCTCCCTGCCCACAGGGGCCGCCGCGGGGCTGGGCGGGGGTGGGGGGGAGGTCCTGCTCCCTGGGTATGCTGGTGTGATTCTCCCACTCGCTCTGCGTGAACTTTCCCGGCATGGCAGCAGCTGCCGACTCCCGCACAGGGATTCCGAGCTCCTGAAAAATCAGCTCCCTTTCTCCTGCCTGCAGCACTGGCTGCCAGCAGACCCGCCACGCGCTCCCGGGCCCTTACCCCTCCGCATGCCTGCCCAGGAGGGGTCCCAGGGAAGTGGGGGGCTTGGCCTTGACTGTGGCCACAGGGCTAGGGCCATGGCCATGGGTGCTGGTGGCCCCTGCCAGGTGTGGCAAGATGGTGATCAGAAGAAGGCTGGCGATGGGCGGGCTGGGCCCTAAGGGACCCTCTGGCAGTGGGCCGGCTGCCTGGGGGTGGTGGGGGGCGTTGAGGGCCCCTGCTTCTGTCTATAGAGGGTGTCTCATAAAAACAACCAGGAGCCGCAAGCTCTGCCCATGGACTTGGTCAGTGCAGGACAGCACCCCTGGGTGACCTTGGTGTCATGCCAGGGAGACCGCCTCATTGCTCATGGGGCTGTGTGGAGGGGCATCCGGTTGTAGCACAGGAGGGAGCCACCCCGAGCCTGGGACTCCATTGAGGAGATCATAGGAATCCGTAAAGTTAAAAGAAAAGCAACTTAGAAAATGGGCCAACGATCAATGTCGTCCAGGCTGTGTTGTTGAAAGATTAGTAAAATGGCCAGGCGCCGGTGGCTCCCGCCTGTCATCCAAGCTACTCAGGAAGCTGAGCTCTGAGGATCGCAGTTCAAAGCCAGCCTGGGCAGGAAAGTCCGTGAGACTCTTATCTCCAATGAACCACTGGAAATCCAGAAGTGGTGCTGTGGCTCACGTGGTAGAACGCTACCCTTGAGCAGAAGAGCTCAGGGAGAGTGCCCAGGCCCAGAGTTCAAGCCCCCATGACTGATTTAAAAACAAAAAAATTAGTGAAGTTGAAAAAGTTGAAGTAGGCTGACTAAGAAGAGAAAATGCAAATCACTCAGACTGGTAATGATAGAGGCAGCACTACGGAGTCCAAACACTAGGTGATGACAGGGGCTGTTTGCCAACACATTTGGCCAAACTCCTTGAAAGACACAAAGGAAAACACGTGGAGATCTCAGTCCAAGAAAGCGAGCTTGGAATTCAACTTGTTTGGTTCTGTGGGTACTGGGGTTTGAACTCAGGGCCTTGCACTTGCTAAGCTGGCACTCCACTGCTGAATCATGCCTCCAGCCCCTAACCGAAGGCTTTCTCTCCAGTAAATGTCTCCTTCCAGATGGCTTTGCTGGCCCGTCTGTAAGAGAGTTAAGAAATTAATAATCCATATGGGCCTGCTGGTGCGTGCCTGCAATCCCAGCTAGTTGGCACTTGAATTACTTGGCTTTTCCCTCCCCTATCTCTTCTTCGAGGAGTTTCTAGAGGTGGAAGTGGTGGCCAGATCATGGTTTAAGAATTCCTCTTTGGGGGCTGGGGATATGGCCTAGTGGCAAGAGCGCTTGCCTTGTATACATGAAGCCCTGGGTTCGATTCCCCAGCACCACATATATAGAAAATGGCCAGAAGGGGCGCTGTAGCTCAAATGCCAGGCCCTGGACTGGCAAAAAAAAAAAAAAAAAGAATTCCTCTTTGGCTTACCTTCAGAGTGGGCAGGGATGGGAGAGATGTCTGCATTCACCAGCCGTTTCCTTTCCTCTGTCTCACAGAGCACCAAGTCCCCTCCGCACCCCGTTTTCCTTCTCTGTGTTCTTCCCAGAGATCATGTCCCTTCCCCCTGTGCCTTTCAATGGGTTCTAAGACTCTTTGTGTCCCGAGCACCGCGTGGAGAGGAGAAGCTCGGCCATCATGCCCATCTACAGAGTGCATTATTTGTCTTTTCAGACCCAGAATGGGCTCTGTTGTGCTTTTCCAGTTTGGTTTGTTTCATCATGGAGATTTTAGATGTCCCAAGAACTCTGTGCTCCTGGGAGGTGGAGGAGCCTTTAGGAGGCGGGGCTAGGGAGGAAGTGAGGTCATTGGGGGTGGGGCTTAGTGAGAGGAAGTGAGGTCATTGGAGGATGGGGTCTAGCCAGAAGCAGCAAGGCCGTGGGGGTGGGACTTAAAGGAAAGTAGTGAAGGTGTTGTGGGTGAGGCCTGATGGGAGGAAGTGAGGACTAAGACAGCAGACCGCCACAGTCTGCCGCAGGTCGTACTCTAAAGTTGTGGTCTTGGAGAATGTACAGGGCGCAGGAGAGCAGGGCACGGAGAGTTCTCCAAGGGCGGTGCACGCATGCCTGTGGCCAGCCGAGTGGGGCCAGGGCCCGCTGTGTCCCGGTGGCAGAAGGCTGGGAGACAGCTTGGTGTCTGTACAGGAGGCAGGCTTACGCCCCACCCACAGAAACAGAATCGCACTCGAACGGATCGGGGCCTCCGCTGGGTCTGAATCGATCATGATTCCAGAAGAAAACACGAGACAGCACCTTCGTCACACAGACGGCAGGGGTCCGCGGGCCTAATCCACGTGAAAAGCGTTCTGGTTTTCTTGGTGTGTGGGGGAATGGGGGTTGAACTCAGCACCCCCACCGGTCACTGGAGCGGTTCCCGCGGTGCCTGCCGTAGCCTTCTCGGGATAGGTCTAGTACTCACGTCTGGACTGACATCCTTCTGATTACGACCCCCCCCCCACCCCACCCCCCGGGAAGCTGAGATGGCAGGCATGCCCCTTTGTGCTCAGTGTTTGCCTAAGACGGGGTCTCAGAACCTTTTCTTCAAGGCAGGCCTCCGGCCCTGATCACCCCGTGTCTCCCGAGTGGCTGCAATCACAGGGTGTGTTCCGCTGTGCCCGGAAGCAGCGTTTGCGACTCGAGCTGGGCACCACAGCTCACGTCTGGAGTCCCAGCACTCAGTCGGCAGAGGGAGGAGAAGCTACAGGGCCAGCCCAGCCTGGACAAAACAAATCATTCTTTTTAACATTTACAAGAGACAGCTAAGAAAATTGACAAAGCAAGCCCCAGTCAGTCCAGGAGAAAATAACCAAATATATGCACCTGATAAAGGATTTGCACCCACAATATATAAAGAAGACTTACAACTCAGCGATAGAAAGACAAACAGCCTGATAAGAAACATGACTTTCCAAAAGAGAAGATAAAAAATACCATAATGAAGCCCACTAAAAACTCTTCAAATGGTGGGGGGAGGAGGGGTGCAAGGAAGAAACACAGGGGGGAGTTGGCTCAAAACCCCTCAGAGGCGTGTGTATAACGTCCCAATGGAGCTCACAGACAGAATGACACGGAAAGATGGGGCTCGTGGAACAGCACGAGGCCGGGCCAGCTTCCCGCACCGGGCTGGGGGTTGGCTGAACTAGCTGACAGCGAGCCGGGCCTCTGGGCCGGGTAGAGAAACCAGGAGAGCCTGAGCTCCAGCAGCCTGGCGTGCAGCCTGGTGGGAAGGTGGTTGGGAGGGGGAGGCCGGGAGGCCTCCTTGGGGGGGGGGGCGCCCTGCTGGGGCCAGGGTCATGGGATGGAAGGCCCCGGGGTGGGGGCTGCGAGATCTGAGCTGGGCGGGGGTGATGGCGTTGGGGCCTGTGGCCTGGGCAGGGCGGGGGAGTCCTGCCTTGCTGGGCTCTGCTGTCTGGCCCTCCAGCTCCTTCCTTAAAGGATGCGTTAGGCAGGAAGGTCTGTCCTCGCGTGGGCTGTGTGGGGAGGGGCCCGGGGCCCGCGGGCAGCTGTGAGGCATCGCCCAGCTTCCTTCCTAGACCCCCATGACAGCGACACCAGCGGTGACCAGCAGGGAGACGCGGGTGGATGCCCAGTGTCCTCTCGCCCTCGCGGTTCCCAAGGGACCCACGTGAGGAGTCCACGTGTGATCACCATGGTTTGAGGTTGGTTTTTTTTGCAGGGGGGTTCACTTTAAACCTGTTCTCTTTAACTTGGCTTTATTTCTAACTGCCACATAAGGGTCACATATATATTTTTTCCTACCTCTACTGGGGCTTGAACTCAGGGCCTGTGTGCTGTTCCTTCACTTTTTTTTTTTTTTTTTTTTTTGCTCAAGGTTGGAGCCCTACATTTGAGCCACAGCCCCACATCTGGAACCCCATCTGAGTTCTCTGTGCAGCTCCCCGCCGCCAACTGCTTCCCATCATTCCTCCCGCAAGGGCGCAAGGCCCTCTAATGGTTCAGGGCATGGTAAGTTGAAGTCAGTCTTTGTTCAGGAGTCTCACTCTTAGACAGAGACAGCCGGGGCGGGTGGGATTCAGGTCCTAGATGATCCGGGGGACCCCTGTCAAAGGAAGGGGTGCATCATCTGGAGATCTTTAACCAGCCATGCTGTGGAAACAGGGTCCAGGAGGCGTACCAGCGGCCCGAGGGCTTCCGGCCCTGTTGCGTATGGCCTGGCCGTCCGCTCTGGAGGGATGGTCCCTACGCCTCACGCTCTCGCTGGAGGGATGGTCCCTACGCCTCACGCTCTCGCTGGGCTCCCCACGCAAGAGCTCGGCCACGCGAGCCACTTCTAGAGACTGGAGATAAAAGTCGCTTAAATGTTTCTGCCTGGGCGGGCTTCGAACCTTGGTCCTCAGATCTCAGCCACCAGAGCCCAGCCAAGCATCCCCCGAGGAAACAATCCATTGGCATTGCCTCTTGCTATCACTTTGCATGGTTTTATTTCTTCTGATTATTGGTTAATGATAGCGATAATCATTTTACAGTCCTGGGTTCCGACCCAGGTCCCCGAGCCTGCTGAGCGAGCACATTGCCAGTTGAGGGATGCCCGCAGTTCCTTTCTTCCTGTTACCCTTGATTACATAACCCGAGTTTTCAGTTCATTATCTTCCAGAGAACCAGCACTTTTACACATTAGTTTCAGGCTTTATGTCTACATCATCCTTTCCTGTTTTCATTTCCTTGGAAACAAAACGACTTTTTAAAAAAAAATTTACTTACTTGCCTATTTTCCCCCAAACATGTCAACTATGGAACATTTGTTTTTGTTTTTTTTGTTTTTTCTATTTAATTTATTTATTAATTGAAGACAAATTTTTTGGCAAGGTGTTGTGCAAAAAGGGTACAGTTACATAGTAGGGCAGTGTGTACATTTCTTGTGATATCTTACGCCCTGTTTTTCTTTCCCTTCTCTAGGTCAGGTAGACATATATACAATATACAATGTACCAAGAACATATACAGTAGCCACGTGGCCCACGCCAAAGAAAATTCGCCTAGGGCTTTAAATGTAATGTCGACATTAGACAATATGTCGACAGTAGTCTCATATGAACGTACATACATAGCTTTTGAGCTATTGTATTCCACTGAGGGGTCGATTTTTGACCTTTATATGTTGAGTACTTGTTTGGTTTTAGTTATATAATGTTGGGTCGCTGCCCCAATCCTGTGGGAAATACCATTTGACAAGCAGTTTTTGGTTTCACAGACCTGGTCTCTACTGTCTCTCCGTCACCCCATCTTAACAGTCATATATCAGGGAGATCATGCCCCCTTTGTTTTCTGTGTTCTAGGCTTGTCTCGCTCAACATTATTTGTTCAAGTTCTGACCATTTCCCTGCGAATAACAATATTTCACCATTCCTAATCGCTATGTAGTATTCCATTGTGTAAAGGTACCATATTTTTTAGATCCATTCGTCTGTGGAGGGGCATCTGGGTTGTTTCCATATTTTGGCTATTGAGAATTGTGCCGCAATAAACATAGAAGTACAAATGTCTTTTTGATATCTTGGGACTTGCTGTTTAGGATAGATGCCTAGGAGTGGTATGGCTGGGTCATAGGGTAGGTCTATGTTGAGCTTTTTGAGAAACCTCCATACAGTTCTCCAAAGTGGTTGTACTAATTTGCACTCCCACCAACAATGGAGAAGGGTTCCTCTCTCCCCGCACCCCCTCCAGCATTTGTTGTTGCCTGAGTAGAAAGTATAGGCCATTCTAACTGGAGTGAGGTGGTATCTCAGGGTTGTTTTTATTTGCATTTCCTTTACTACCAGGGATGTTGAACATTTCCTCATGTGTTTCTTTGCCATTTTTATTTCTTCTCTTGTGAAGTCTCTCTTTAGCTTCTTTGCCCATTTCCTAATTGGTTTATTGGGCTTGGAGGGGCTTAGTTTTTTGAGTTCTCTGTAGATGACAGATATCAGGCCTTTGTCTGTTGCTGTGCTGGTAAATATCCTTTCCCATATGGTTGGCTGTCTTTCTGTTTTGGTGGCTATGACCTTAGCTGTGCAGAAACTTTTTAATTTGTAGTAGTCCCATTTGTTGAGTCTCTCCCCTATTTGTTGTGCCCCTGGGACTCTATTCAGGAAGTTCCTTCCTGTGCCTATAAGTTCTAGTGTCTTTCCTACTCTGTCCTTCAGTAGTTTCAAGGATTCAGGTCTGATATTGAGGTCCTTGATCCATTTTGAGTTGATCTTGGTGCATGGTGATAGGCTTGGGTCTACTTTGAGTTTTCTGCATATGGCTGCCCAGTTCTCCCAGCACCAGTAGTTGAAGAGGCTCTGTTTATTCCATTGTATGTCTTTAGCTCCTTTGTCGAATATCAGCTGACTGTAAGAGTGCGGTTTTATTTCTGGATCTTCAATTCTAATCCATTGGTCTTCCAATCTGTTTTTATACCAATACCAGGCTGTTTTTGTTATGATAGCTCTATAGTAGAGCTTGAAGTCTGGTATTGTGATACCTCCTGCACTGCTTTTTTTGCCTAGAATTGCTTTGGCTATTCTAGGTCTTTTGCTGTTCCATATGAATTTATGGGTTGCTTTCTCTATTTCAGTGAAGAATGTAGCTGGGATCTTGATGGGGATTACATTGAATTTGTATAACAATTTGGGCAATATGGCCATTTTCACTATATTGATTCTGCCTACCCATGAGCATGGGAGGTCTTTCCATCTCCTTGTGTCTTCTTTGATTTCCCTTATTAGATTTTTATAGTTCTCATTAAATAGGTCTGTCACGTCCTTGGTTAGGTTGATCCCTAGGTACTTTATTCTTTTTTTGGCTACTGTAAATGGAATTGTTTCCATAATTTCCTTTTCTGTTTGTCTATTGCTGGTGTACAGAGAAGCTGCTGACTTTTGTGGATTGATTTTGTATCCTGCTACTTTGCCAAAATGGTTTATTAGGTGTAGGAGTTTGGGTACTGAGTTTTTTGGGTCCATCAGATATAAGATCATGTCATCTGCGAATAGGGATAACTTGATTTCTTCCTTGCCGATGTGGATCCCTTTGATGTCCTCCTCTTGCCTTATTGCTATGGCTAGGGATTCCAGCACTATGTTGAAAAGGAGTGGGGAGAGTGGGCATCCTTGTCTTGTTCCTGAGTTTAGGGGGAATGATTTAAGTTTCTCTCCATTTAATATGATAGTAGCAGTTGGTCTGTTGTGTATGGCTTTTATTGTTTTAAGGAATGTTCCATCTATTCTTGTTCTCTTCAGAGCTTTTAATAAGTATGGATGTTGTATTTTGTGTGTGTGTGTGTGTGTGGTTTTTTTTTGGCCAGTCCTGGGGCTTGGACTCAGGGCCTGAGCACTGTCCCTGGCTTCTTTTTTCTCAAGGCTACCACTCTGCCACTTGAGCCACAGCGCCACTTCTGGCCATTTTCTATATATGTGGTGCTGGGGAATTGAACCCAGGGCCTCATGTATACGAGGCAAGCACTCTTGCCACTAGGCCATATCCCCAGTCCCTGGATGTTGTATTTTGTCAAAGGCTTTTTGGGCATCGACTGAGATAACAATGTGATTCTTCATTTTAGTTCTGTTGATGTGGTGAATTACATTGATTGATTTAGGATGTTGAACCATCCTTGTGACTGTAGGATGAAGCCTACTTGGTCATGATGTATAATTTTCTTGATCAGTTTCTGGACCCTGTTAGCTAATATTTTATTGAGGAGTTTTGCGTCTGTGTTCATTGGTGATATTGGTCTGTAGTTCTCTTTTTTTGTTGGGTCTTTGCCTGGTTTGGGAATGAGTATGATATTAGCTTCATAGAATGAGTTTGGGATTTCTCCCTCTGTTTCTATTTCGCGGAAGAGTTTGAGGAGTATTGGAATTAGCTCCTCACTAAAGGTTTTGTAGCATTCGTTGGTGAATCCATCTGGGCCTGGGCTTTTCTTTGTTGGGAGGTTCTTGATTACCTCCTGTATCTCACCATAAGTTATTGGTTTATTTAGTTGATTTATTTCTTCTTGGTTCAGTTTGGGCAGTTTATACTGCTCTAAGAATTGATCCATTTCTGTAAAATTATTGTTTTTTACTGAATAGAGGTTCTGGAAATAGCTCCTTATGATTGTTTGAATATCGTGTGTACTTGTAATTTTTCCTGTGGAGTCCCTGATTTTACATATATGAGTCTCTTCTTTTTTTTTGTAAGACTTGTGAGGGGTCTGTCAATATTATTCATTTTCTCAAGAACCAGCTTTTAGTCTTACTTATTTGTTGAATGGTCTTTCTATTTTCAATCAGATTTATCTCTTCTTTAATCTTTGTGATCTCTCTCCTCCTAGTCGTTTTAGATTCTGTCATTTCTTGTTTCTCCAGTTGTTTTAGTTTCATCATGAGGTTATTCACCTGCTCTGCTTCCATTCTTTTAATGTGAGTGCTGAGGGCAATGATCTTGCCCCTCAGTACTGCCTTAGCTGTGCCCCATAGGTTTCTTTGTGATGTATTTTCATTGTCATTGTGGCTTATGAATTCGTTGATTTCATCTTTAATTTGGTCTGTGGCCCATGTGTTGGATATCAGTGTGGGGTTTAGCCTCCAAGAATGTGTATAGCCTCTGTGGTAACCGTTGGTATTGAGGGTTACCTTTAATCCACTGTGATCCGATATAATACATGGGATGACGTCAATACTTTTGTATTTGCTGAGGTTCTTTGTGTGGGCTATGACATGGTCCATTTTGGAGTATGATCCATGGGCTGCTGAGAAGAAGGTGTATTGGGTCTCTGTAGGGTGGAAGATTCTGTATAGATCTGTCAGATCCATTTGGGATATGGTGTTACTTAGGTCCTCAGCTCCCTTGCTAATCCTCTGGGTGTTGGATCTGTCTCTTGGAGAGAGTGGGGTATTAAAGTCACCCAGTATAATTGTGTTTGGGTCTATCTTGCTCTGTAGTTCTGTGAGAATTTTCTTGACATATGTAGGGCCTCTTTTGTTTGGTAAGTATACATTTATCACCGTGATGTCTTGATTCTGGATTTTTCCTTGTATTAAAATGTAATGACCTTCTTTGTCTTTTTGAGTTGATTTTAATGAGAAGTCCAGCTTGTTTGAGATCAGGATGGCTATTCCTGCTGTTTTGGTAGGTGCGTTTGCTTGGAAGATCTTGCTCCATCCTTTCATTCAGAGCCTGTTTTTGTCCCTTGCTGTAAGGTGGGTCTCTTGTAGACAACAGATGGCAACTTTTGTTTGCAGATCCATTCTGCCAGTCTGCTCCTCTTAATCGGAGAGTTTATACCATTTATATTCAAAGAGATCAAGGATAAGAGTGTTTTTTCTCCTTCCATTTTCTTGTTGGGCTGTTTTTCCTCTTTTTTTTTTTTTTCTTGTCTTTAGTGAGCTGTTCTTTCTGTTGGGCTCTGGCTATTGTAGTTTCTTTCTGTTTCTGTCTGTGTGTCCTGTACGATTTCTGTTGGGTGGGATTCCCCTTAGAATTCGCTGTAGGGCTGGTTTTTTTATTCACATACTCCTTTAGATCCTCTTTGCTATGGAAAGAACTGGTTTTCCCCTCGAATATGAACTCCAGCTTCGCTGGATATTTTATTCTAGGTTGGCAATTGTTGGCCTGTAGAACTTGGATGGTGTTCTTCCATTCTCTTCGCACGTGGTAGGTTTGTGTGGAGATGTCTGCTGTTATTCGGATCCTCTTCCCATTGTAATTAATTTCTTTCTTTGCTTTGGCTGCATTCAAAATTTGCTCTTTATTCTTGAGATCTGAAGTCTTGAATATTGTATGCCTTGGCTTGGCTTTTTGGGGTCTGGTCTGCCAGGTGTCCTATAGGCTTCAGTTACCTGGATGGGGTCCCTTGTGTGATTGGGGAAGTTTTCTGCCATCACTTTATTGAACATATGTTGAAGCCCTCTGCTCTGGTACTCGGCTCCTTCTTCTATTCCAATTATGCGCAGATTATATCTCTTGTCTTTGTCCACTAGCTCCTGGATTAGTCTGCCCTGGAGCTTTACCGTTTCTTGGAGTGTGGTAATTTTCTGGTTGTTGTCAGCTGCTTCATCGTCCAAGAGAGAGATTCTGGATTCCATGTAGTCAATTCTTTGGCTGTGGATTCAATTGCGGAGTTTATGGATGTCCAAGAGCTATTTATGGTTGCCAGATCAGCTCTGAGCATGGAAATTTCTTCCTTTAAAGAGTTGTATTTTAAATCTATTTTTTTATGCATTTCACTTCTCAGGATGTTAAGGTCTTCTTTAATGGAGGTTTGCACTGTATGCATTTTTGCTTCCATTTCTTTCTTGGCTTCCTGAATGTCCTTCGAGACTTCCACTCTAAACTCCTGGAATTGTTTTCTGATTTCATTTCTTTTTTTTTTTTTTTTTGGCCAGTCCTGGGCCTTGGACTCAGGGCCTGAGCACTGTCCCTGGCTTCTTCCCGCTCAAGGCTAGCACTCTGCCACTTGAGCCACAGCGCCACTTCTGGCCGTTTTCTGTATATGTGGTGCTGGGGAATCGAACCTAGGGCCTCGTGTATCCAAGGCAGGCACTCTTGCCACTAGGCCATATCCCCAGCCCCTGATTTCATTTCTGATGCTTTCCATTATTTCTGTTAACATGGCCTCATTTGCTTTTTTATTCTCCATCTCCTCTTCAGTCGTGCTGCTTTTTGGAGCTGGCAAGTTGGCTTGCCCTTTGATGAACTGTGTTATATTTCTTTGTGATTTGCGCATCTGGAGATCTGTGGGTGGTTTCCCTGGTTTGGTTTTGTGCTGTTTCCCGCTGGTCCGTCAGTGGGAGCCTTGTGTCCTGGTGTCCTGGCTCTGGGTTTGGGTTTGGCTGTTGGACCTTGCTTCCCAATGGGTGAGCGAGACCTTCTTGGTTGTTGCTGAGGTGGTCACTCTCCCTGCACTTGGGGGCCGGTAGGTTCTCTGTCTTTGTCTGCGGGACAGTGTCCTGCCGCTGTGCTGTGCTGACCCTAGCGTGCCCCTGTTGGGGGTTTGTTGGTCGCTGATTCAGCGTGGCGTGGAGGCTTATCTCTTTTTTGGTTCTTTTTTCCACTCTGTATCTTGGTTAGAGGAGCTCACCTCTCAGGCGGTTTGCCCTCCTGTGTGGACAGCTCCAGGGCCGGTGTTGTTGGGGTGCGGCCCACCTACTTGTGCGAAATGTGCCAAACCGAGTGGGCGCTGCCGCTGGGGGGGCTCTGCCCTCCTGTGTGGGTGCACCTATCAGAGCGGGCGCTGCTGCCGGGGGGCCCTGCCCACCTGTGCGACATGCGCCTGCCACTGTGGGCGCTGCCGCTGGGTGGCCCTGTCCACCTGTGCGGGGTACGCCTACCAGAGCGAGCCCTGGGTTGTTGGGGTGTGTTTGTGCCCTCCCGCGAGTTTGCTGTGGGGGGCTGTATGGGTGGGCCCCAGTGGGATCAAGTGTCTGGGCGCAGGTTAGCACCCTCAGACTGGGCCTCCGCTGGGAGGAGGGGGTGCGTGATCAGGCCCAGGTGTCCCTGCTGTGCTGGAATTGCCCACCAGCGCCTGTGATTTTAGTTGAAAAAGTCTTCGAGGCCCAGGCGCCTCGGGTGGGGCTTGCACTGCTGGCCGACCCCGGGCCCCTGTTGGGTAGGGGGTGGGGCCAGTGCAGCCGGTTCAGGCTCCACTGCAGCCTTGGTGCTGCTCCACCCCTCCCCTGTTAACTCCTGTGTCCTCCCAGAGTCTGAAGGGAGCTTTTGAGGCCTGATTTGGGGGTTCTTTGTTCCCTCGGGTTGGGGAGGGGAGGGAGGGAGTTCTAGCTTCTTTGTAGGGATTGAGTGTCTGACAGCTTGGTCTCCCGTTGGGGGAGGAGGTTATGGGGCACTCACTGGTCCTGGATTGTGTGTGTGTCCCTCCCTGCTGTTGGCCCTTTGGGGGTGGGGTGCTGGGCGGTGGCAATCAGTCGTTTGGTGATGGCGGTCCTGGCTCTCCCCTTCTACACCTCTTGGTTCCCCCGCCGCTCACATCCGATCCTGGCCGTGCCGTCTCGAACTTCCCGTCACCACCGTGTGTCTTGGTCCATGCTGCCCTGGGGTCTGTGGAGTCCTGCTGTCCGGACTCTGCCCTCCTGATGTGAGTTTTTGGCAGTCGATGTGTTGTTCGTCGGGTCCCCTTTCCAGCCTGGCCCTGTTCGGGCCAGGGTCGGCTGGTGGCGGGGGGGTGGGGTACCCCAGAGATTTTCCGGCTCCTTGCAGGTTATAGGCTCTTCCTTTTTTTGCTCTTTTTTGTTTCCTGCATTTCTCTATTGCTTTTGGCTGCTGGTTTTTCTGGGTTCTTGCCAGGGTGTTGGGTGCTGGAGTTCCCAGCTCGCTATTCAGTTGGAGCGAGTTGGGGTGCCTCCCTACTGTGGCGGCGCCATCTTCCTCTCTGAGCTTCTTTTTTTTCCACCACTGTCATATTTATTGTTGCAATGGCACAAGTGCAGCTGGAGGAGGCGGTGCTGACAACAATCTGGAGCCTGGGTGCCACCCATTGCTTCAGACTGCTTGTTTTCACTGCCAAATTCCTATCTAGAAAGGCATTCTAGAGCCTTTTAAATGTGAGGCTGTCACACCTTCACCTCAGCCTTTATTTGCATAGAAAAACTGAAGCCCGGGGGCACATTGTCTCCTGCCTGCCTGTTTTAAAAGCATATATATATGTATATAGGTATATATATACATTTATGTATATATATAGAGAGAGAGAGTTAATGAGAGTTGTTTACTTCTATCCCCATTAGTTTATGTACTTTAAAATATTTACCTGGTTATATGTAACTTTAGATAGTCTATTACATCACAGTTTACACTTATAAAATTTAGTACCTGAATCATCAAATTGATACCCAAAACAACTGTAATACGAGTACACTTAGCAGTGTGCCCCAGAATTAGAAACATGAGATTCCAGACTTAGCATCTTTGCTTTTTAATACATTAAAAGTACAAAACTGTACAGAAATCAAATTATGGGCTGGGGATATGGCCTAGTGGCAAGAGTGCTTGCCTCATATACATGAGGGCCTGGGTTCAATTCCCCAGCACCACATATACAGAAAACGGCCAGAAGTGGCGCTGTGGCTCAAGTGGCAGAGTGCTAGCCTTGAGCAAAAGAAGCCAGGGACAGTGCTCAGGCCCTGAGTCCAAGTGCCAGGCCTGGGAAAAAAAAAGAAAATAATAATTCTTTCTCAGAATACCAGTGTATGGGAAAGACATGGGATGAGAAGCAGGCCATATACAGGACAGGAACATTGGACACAGAATCAAATTGTTTCATTTATCCTATGATTGTAGATAGGAGCTGGAAATGATGCATTCTAGAAAACTCGAGTTCCTTTTTTTGGTTTTCAAATGCCACTTGAGTTTATGACTTCCTTTTTGTCTCCACTTGAGTCAGATTAATTTTTCTTTTGTGTTGTTATTGTTGGTGTTGTTGTTGAATGGATTTTTTTTGTACTTTTAGGACAAAAAGGAAGGCATAGGAATGAAGTGTGAACAATGCAGTTAGTTACAGTATTCAATGTACACTATGCAACTTGTCAGAAAGGACAGGAGAGGGAAACAAGGAAAGAAAAATGGGGTGACATTGTCCAAGAACTGTGCTCCTAATCTGACTTATGGAATTGTAATCCCTCTATACAACTCCTTAATAATAACAATAAGGGTAAAAAAAAAAAAAACCTCAAATTCTAAGCTTAAAATGTAAAAGAGCTAAGCCAAGAGTAAGATTGCTATACACGGTACGCAACTCCCGCAAAAAATATCTGAGCGTGGGGCTGGGGATATGGCCTAGTGGTGAGAGAGCTTGCCTCGTATACATGAGGCCCTGGGTTCGATTCCCCAGCACCACATATACAGAAAATGGCCAGAAGTGGCGTTGTGACTCAAGTGGCAGAGTGCTAGCCTTGAGAAAAAAGGAAGCCAGAGACAGAGCTCAGGCCCTGAGTCCAAGGCCCAGGACTGGCCAAAAAAAAAAAAAAAAAATTAAAAAAAAATATATATCTGAGCGTTTGTCTTAATTCTTATCGTTTCCTGTTCAATCGAGCTTTATTTCATCTATCTTCTATTTACTACAACTGAGGATCGATCCAGGGGCTTCTGGATGTAGGGAAAGATGTGGGGAAAGCAAGTGAACTTAGAGCTAGGCAGGCTGAAGGTTAAATCCAGAGGGGAGTCAAGTTCTTCCTGCCTGCTCTAGTTTCTGCCTCCATCACGAGGACAGTGCCATCCTTTGGGGGTTCCTCAGAATGTGGGCCCCCTTGGTGTGCAAACCGCAGCACTGTTCCGCGGATGCCTTCCACACGAAGCTCACACTTTGTTTCCTCGATGTGGCATCTTGGCGGAGGCTGGGCGGCATCCACCCCGCTGTCCCCCGCCCCGCGAGCGCCCCACTTTGGGGTTTGTAATGATTAGTTGGGGATCCGGAGCCTCACAGATGTGTGTCGGGCTGGCCTGACCCTGGGCTCCTCCTCCTTCAGCCCCCGCGTAGCTGCCATGGCGGGCGCGGGGTCTCCAACACCGCAGCGGGGCGGCCCGGGGAGCCTGGCGGAGGGCAGGAGCAGCCGCCCCCGAGAGGGGCTGGGAAGGGCGTGGAACGTGCTGGAAGCATGCTGCTCATAGGCTGCCCGCGAGGGCCCGGGCCTGGCCGCCGGCATCCCCTGCACGCTTGCGTTAGGAGTCGGGGCCTATGGCGTCCTCCGCGCGGCCCAGGGCTCAGCTCTGAGTGGGCGCTGAGGAATTGTGCCTGGAAGGGCGTGGGAAGGGCTGGGGTGTGCCCGCGTGCAGGGGTGGGGTGTGCTCAGGTGAGCGGCCGGGTTGGGAAAGGACCGGGCGGTGACCGGGCGCCCACGGCGTTGCTGAGATGGGAGTCTGGGTGGCACCGGCCATGGTGGGGACTGGGCGGGAGGCCTGGTCACTCTTCAGCGCGGGAGAATCCCCTGCGAGCGGCCCTCGAACCCAGCGCCTGCGCACTGGGGCCCCGAAGGGGGGCGGAGCCGGGCCACCGTGCAGGCCAGGCTGCCCACAGGATTTGCATGTGTGTGTGTGTGTGCATGCACGCACCTGTGCACACACAAGCTTTGGGGCCTACACTCAGTGCCGAGGCTCTGTCCTTTGACGTTTTTTGCTCAAGGCTGGTGTTTGACCACTTGGGCCACAGCTCTCCTTGCAGCTTTTTGGCGGTTAGGTGGAGATAAGAGCCTCTTTCCTGGGCTGGGAATGTGGCCTCGTGGTAGAGGGCTTGCCGGGCGTGCATGATGCCCTGGGTTCAAATCCTCAGCACCACATATATAGAAAACACCAGAAGTGGTGCTGTGACTCACGTGGTAGAGTGCTAGCGTTGAACAAAAGTGGCTCAGAGGCAGTGTCCAGGCCCTGAGTTCAAACCCAGGACTGGCCAAAAAAACAAAAAAAGAAAAATCACTGCATGAGCCAGCTTCAATCCTCAGGAAAAACCAAGCATCCTCCTGGTGGAGACTGAAATTGGACTTCAATCTCTCACTCTCATACGAAAATCAACTCCAGCTGCATTAAGGAGCTCGAAATAAGACCTGAAACCTTAAATCTAGTACCAGAAAATTACAGGCTCATGTCTTTAATTCCATGTACTCAGGAGTCTGAGCTCTAAGGACCACAGTTCAAAGCCAGCCCAGGCCGATTCTTATCTCCAATTAACTACCACAAAGCCGGAAGCAGAACTGTGGCTCAAGTGGTAGAGTGCTAGCCTTGAGTGACAAAGCTAAGGGACACTGCCCAGGTCCTGAGTTCAAGCCCCAGTACTGGCACCAAAAAGACAAATGAAAAATGACTTCGTAAAGACGTATTCTTGCTCAGTGGGGAGCACGGAAGAAGCAGCTTCTGTCAGGAGAGAGGAGTCCTGGGAGGACGCTGGGTTAACAAGGAGGAGGACGGAAGCGGAATACTGTAGAAATGGATTGATGGCAACAATGAAACTAGAACCATGGAAGCTGTTGGCATTTTGGAAGGAAGACCTGGGGGGGGGGGCGGTGAAAATGATTGGGATACATTGTAAACATGGGGAAGGTTTACAGGGAATGTGAATGTAGCTGGGCCAGGGTGTCGGGAGTGGATTGTGGGTTTGTTTGTGAGGATGAGTCATCTACAAAGAAAGATGTGTTCATTCCTAACCTGACCAGAACATTTCCTGGATTTTGTTCTCCTATTTTTAGGTGAGAGACACCACCTATGGTCGCTACTGAGTGTTCCTCCTGTGCTGGCTGTGATTATCTTCTGGGCCATAAAAAAGGTAGGCCTGCCATGCTCACACCTGTAATTCCAGCTACTCGGGAGATGTGGGGATAACGGTTTAAAACCAGCCTGGGCAAGAAAGTCCATGAGACTCTAATCTGCAGTTAACGACCCAAAAGCTGGAAGTGGGTGTGACACAAGCTGAGAAGGCTCAGGGACAGAGCCCAGGCCCTGAGTTCAAGCCCCAGGACTGGTGCATGAGTGCACTTACACACACACACACACACACACACATAGAGGAAAGGTTTTCTAGAACTGCTTTGGTTGTTCTACTACATATGAGCATGCTGGACACTTTTCTGCGTGTGCCCGACCTGGAGTTTGAACTCAGAGCCTCCTCCTTCCTCTCAGCCGCACTGCCAGCCCTAAACAGTTGTGTGTTTGCCATGCTGCCCATCACTGCCCCTCTAGAAGAGGGAGCGCGAGCCTCTCTCCTGCTGAGACTTTTTCTCAATGCTGCAGAGCTCTGCGGGGGGGGGGGGGGTTCCCCTGGAGGATGGTTTAGTTCCTTGCTCTGACAGCTGTGTGGGTTTTTCACTTTGCTCCTCTGGTCTTGAACCCCTGAGAAGATGCTTTGCTCTTGCGTGTTGGTGTCCGTGCCCACTCACGCTGCGGAAGCCGCGAGCCTGTTCCTCTCGTGTTCTGCCCCCCGCATCCCAAGCCGGGCCCCGGCTGCTCTTTGAGGGGTGCGGGCTTCCTGGGAGCCGGGCTCTGCGCTGGGGTCAAAGCCACCCTGCAGCTGTGGTGGCAGCACTGGGGACTGGAAACCACACGGGTTTTCTCCCCTCACAGGGGCGATGTCAGAAGTGAAATCCCCAGCGGGCGCTGAGGCCGCACTCCTGTGACCCCAGCACGTGGGAGGCCGAGGCTGCAGGATCGAGGACACCCCCCAGCCTGGGCGATGCGGCCACGCAGAGTGTCCAGACCCAGAGCACAAGTCTCATGATTAACCTTAAACAGGAAAAAAGGAAAGGAAGGGAGGAGGGAAGGAGGGAAGGAACGAAGGAAAGAAGGAAGCAGAAAAAGAGAGAGAAAGGCACTCTTTGCCTGACCTATGTAACTGTAACCCCTTTGTACATCACTTTCATGATAATAATTTTAAAATTAAATAAATATTTTTAAATAAATAAATAAAAAGAGTCAAGGTAACAGCATCTGCTCATCCGCAATGTCCGGGTTACAGGTGTGAACCATCAGGCGCCTGGCTTAGGATCAGGATTTTACTGGGGCTGGGAATGTGGCCTCGTGGTAAAGTGCTCGCCTCGTCTACATGAAGCCCTGGTTCCTCAACCCCACACAAATAGAAAAAGCCAGAAGGGGGAAAAGAAGCGAGCCTTGAGCAAAAGAAGCTCAGGGACAGTGCTCAGGCCCTGAGTTCAAGCCCCAGGACTGGAAAAACAATGTAACAAAGATCAGGATTTTACTATCCTCATACTGATCATATAAACTGAGTAATGATCTCATGGAGTGCATTCAGTGCTGCTGACAGACTCGTGACTCCATTCTCAAGTCGCGTCCGTGGGCCTGGGATGGAGCTCAGGTAGAGCGCAGGCAAAGTAGCCGGATACAAAATTAACCCACAAAACGGAGTGTGCCCCAAAGTCCTCACTACCTTCCTGGCAGGGAGCGTGGGCCATTCATTCTCAGCTGGAGCGCGGGACACCAGGCAGAGGAGACTGAAGCAGGGGACGGAGGCGGAGCTAAGTTCTCCTGGCTGTTTCTCCGCCTGGCCACCCCCCCTCTGGCTCAGTGGCGTCCTGCCCTCCCCCTGCCCTCCCCCTGCCCTCCCCCTGCCCTCCCATGCCCGCCCTGCGTCTAGGGCTGGCGCTGCTCTGCGTGGTCCAGGTGAGTGCGGTGCTGGGATGGGGAGGAGGACCGGGCCTGGGGCAGCCGGCCAACCTGTGAGCTTCCCCGGGGAGCGCACGCGCATTGGGGTGCAGGGGGCACACGGGGGCGCAGAGTGGGGGAAGTGGGGGGGTGGCTGGGGTCTCCCCGCGTGGGGAGGAGCGTGGGGAGGACTCCGGGCCAGCAGCGCCCGCCACGGTCGGCACAGCTGCCTGGGACCCCGGCCAGGGCCCCGCAGTGCGTCTTTTCTTCCCCCCAGTGGGGTCCATTGTGTCTCGTGGGAGCAAAAGTCCCACAGAATGGATTCACCAGAGAGCTGAGCCTCGGCCCCCCTTCTCCTCCACCCCACCCCCCTCACTGCCCAGGCATGTCTTTCTTTCTTTCTTGTTTCCCGTCCCAGCCTGTGCGCTAATTCTGCTTTTTTTTCCCCTGCGGTGAACGGGAGCTGAAAGTCCTGGACAGTCGTGGGCGCGGTGCCAGGCTTGTGCAGGGCATTGGGTGTGGCCCGCACCTCACACTCTCCGGTAGTTCCCACGCAAGGCCTACCTGGAACTTATGAAGAAGAATAGCCGGGGCTGGGAGGGTGGCTTAGCGGTAGAGCGCTCGCCTAACAGGCATGAAGCCCTGGGTTCGATTCCTCAGCACCACATAACCAGAAAAAGGCAGAAGTGGCGCTGTGGCTCAGGTGGCAGAGTGCTAGCCTTGAGCAAAAGAAGCCAGGGACAGTGCCCAGGCCCTGAGTTCAAGCCCTAGAACTGGCAAAAAAAGAAAAAAAGACCAATAAGTCCTTCCTTGGAAGACTAAACACTAATTTAGTTATTTCCCTTGCATACAGTATTTTAGGATACTAATTGAGATAGCATTGTAGCTGTCACTAACCCTTTTTATTATTATTATCATTAGGAAGCCATGGACAAGCTTGCTTGGTGTGGTAGTAATTATTTAAAGCTACCTGATCCATGTAATTCCTCCTCAGCTTTGTACCCAGGAAGCATGGGTACTTGGGGAACAGAACTGTTAGACAGCAACAATTAGCATTTTAGTTTTATGTACTTTGTTACAATGTGACCATTTGAAGAACCTTGACACACAGACACTTAGATGAATTTTGGCTTAGTTACTATTTAGTTTTACAAAGTTGTATGCACTTTGACCATTGGGAAAAAATCTTTATATCAGCATTTTAGACAGTTTTTACTCTCCAAACACTTTTTTATTTAAATGCAACCATTTTTTCATTTCCTCAAAATGTAAAAAAGCCTTTGTAAGACTTTTCTGTCTTTTACATTTTTTAAACTTTTTATTTATTGAATTGTTGGGGGTTTTTTTGGTAGTCCTGGGGCTTGAGCTCAGGACCTGAGAGAATCTCCACCAGACAGAATCTCTTCCGCCTGGGTTATCAAGAGCAGAGTTCTTTCAGGACCACTTCCTCACAGAGGAAGTTCTGACAGGAAACAAATATTTGCTTGGGGGGGGAGGGGAAGCAAACACCATGGAGATGAGGTGGGGCCACTCAGCAGAAAGCCCTCATCTCAGGAGAAATGTGTTTCCTGCAGGGTATACTTTTTTTGTTCTGGAAGGAATGTACCAATTGAACAATCTCCAGCCTGTTATTCAAGCTGTCATCCCAGGAGGCTGAGATCTGAGGATGGAGGTTCAAAGCCAGCCTAAACAGGGAAGTCCAGGAGACTTGACTTCTAATCAACCACCTGAACCCAGAAGTGGAGCTGCAGCTCACAGCGCAAAGCTAGCCTCGAGCTAAAAATAAAAAGCTCCACGGCGACCAGGCCCTGAGTTCAAGCCCCAAGACTGGCAGTTGCTCCCGGGTGACACACTGGCCTCCCAAAGCCTCCACTGCTGTTGGGCCAGCTGCTCATGGGGAGACGGAGGCAGAACAAGCAAGCCCAGAGGACAAGCCCCCTGCTCCCCGGGAGACGCCCCTGGTGTCCCCCTTTGAGCTGAAGTGGAGCCGGGGTGCCTTGGGGGGAAGTCCCGCAGGAAGGACAAGGAGACCCCGTTGGCCTCACGCGGGCCGCCACACCGGGCAGGCCGGCCAGGCAATTTCCGGGGACCGGGCCGGGTTCCGCGGCGGCCTTACCTGCTGCCGTCTTCTGCCCTCCGGGCGCGGCGGCTGTGCGCGGGGCTCCCGGGGTGCAGGAACAGCCAGCTGCTGCAGACCCTCTGCACAGAGAGGAAGCCCAGCCCAGCCGGCCAGAAGGGGGAGGGGGACGGGCCCGGAAACTTGTGACTTGTGCTGAGCCACAGGCGGTTTCCTCAGAGACAGACCCTGCCCTCCGTTCTTCTAGAAACTTCCCAACCAAACAACCAAGATCTGGCCTCCGTCCCCAGTCGGGGAGGGTGGGGGCTGGCTGGCTGGATCCTTCAGTAATTCATTGGACCTAAGAATCGCCCGGCACCCTGCGCAGGCCGACTCCCCACGGGCATCCTCAGGTCTCAGACGTTTTGTTTTGCCCTTCCTGGGCCTTGAACTCAGGGCCTGAGCACTGTCCCTGCCTTCTTTTTGCTCAAGGCTAGCATAGCACTCTACCTCTTGAGCCACAGCGCCACTTCCGGCTCTTTTCTATATATGTGCTGGGGAGGAATCGAACCCAGGGCTTCATGCATGCGAGGCGAGCGCTCCTCCGCTAGGCCACATTCCCAGCCCCAATCTCAACCGTTTGAACGGGAGGATTGCAGACATGAGCGTCCAGCACCCGAGTGACGATGAGGAACACGTCCTCAGAGGAATGGAAACTTTGTCATTGGCCGAACGCGAGGCTGCTGTGGACTGAGGGCAGCACAGGCGGCAGAGCAGATGTGCAGCGGCTGAGACGGCAGGCCAGACTCGAACCTTCCAGACCCTGCCTGTCACTGGGAAGCCCTCAGGCGCTTCCTGGAGGACGTCCCGCCCCACAGGCCATTCCTTGACCTACCTGGCCGTGGGGCACTTCCACTCCCTGGCGTGGGGGCGGGGAGACACGAGTCCGTGGGGAATCCACTCAGGGCTGAGATGCCTGGGCCCGTGGACAGCAGAGGCGGCCAGAGAGGGGACTCCTCGATCGGCTGCCACGGTGGCCTCGCCTCCCAAATGGTGGATAGCAAACGATCCCGTCTGGAAACTTCCAGCTTACCGTGGGTCCCTGCTGATCCTGCCCTCCCCATGCAACGGCTGGAGCGCTGCAGTCCAGAGAGGACAAAGGATGAGAAGAAGCCACGCGTGTGTGACGCCACCGCAGCACAAACACCATAGACATGGTCCAATCCACAGGCCGCGGGGACACACGTCATGTCAGTGCATTTGGGGGGCACGTTTCTGCTGGGCGCCGGGGGACCCCTCCTGTGATCCTAGCTGCCCAGGAGGCTGAGATGCCAACCATCAGGGTCTGCGATCAGCCTGGGAAGGAAAGTGCGTGAGCCTTTGTCTCCAGAACAACTAGCCCAACGGGAAGATGCAGGCGCGACTGGAGTAGCGGCGCCCGCCCAGCGAGCAGGCAAGCTGAGCAAGCGCAAGGCCGGGAGCTCAAACGTCACCATGGCTTCACAGAAAGAACAGCGTGCCAGCTTGTGTGGATCTGGAGGAGGCGCCCAGGCTCGTCACAGTGTCTTCTGCAGGAGGGGAACAGGCATGCGCCGCACCATCCGTACGCGGTCCGTGCCCCGCGGTTGCAAGGGGAACCTCCTGCAGGAGGAGCGGCGTGGGGCGGGCGGGTGGCTCGCGGCAGAGCCCTTGCAGGCGGGTGCGAGGCCCTGCGTTCGCCAGCAGCCCTGCAGAGAGAAACAGAGGAGCGGGGCCCCGCGGCCTTGCTTGTTCGCCTGGCCACTCAGGAGGCTGAGAGCCGAGGATCACAGTGTGAAGGCAGCCTGGGCAGGAGAGTCCGCTCCACTCCTGCTTCCAATTACCCGCCAAGAATGAGAAGTAGAGCTGTGCTTCGAGTAACACAGCACCAGCCTTGACAGACAAGAGCCAAGGGCAGGGCAGGGAAGGTGGCTTAGTGCTAGAGTGCTCACCTAGCAAGCAGGAAGCCCTGGGTTCGATTCCTCAGCACCACATACACAGAAAAGGTCAGAGGTGGCGCTGGGGCTCCAGTGGTAGAGCGCTAGCCTTGAGCAAAAAGCCAGGGACAGTGCTCAGGCCCTGGGTTCAATCCAGGACTGGCAAAAAAACCCAATAAAACATAACAAAAAGCCAAGGGATAGCACCAGGCTCTGAGTACACACACACACACACACACACACACACACACACACACACACACACACACACATTAGCAATGTTGTTTTCTTATGAGAACAAATGATGACAACAGAGCTTGGGGCTATTTCCTGTTCCTCTCCCAGCCCAAGTGTCTCGCATGGTCCCCACACTTCTCTGCAGACACCCCGGGGACAGGGAGGGGGTCCGGCTGCTCCCTTTTCTGGGCCCTTGTGCTTGCAGATGAGGCGAGGGGGGATTCGGTGCCCAGATGCAGAGCCGGGACCGCAGCTGCTGGGGGGCCCCTGCGGAGCCTGAGGCAGCGCCCCGTCCTGGGCACCGGCGTCAGCTTCTCTCTGTCACAGACCAGGAGGCGGTGGCTGCGCGCAACCCGACGGCCGACCCGCAGTGCCAGTGCAAACGCGGCAGCCACTACTGCCCCCAGGAAGGACGCTGTCCAGAGAGCTGTCTCCAGTGCCGCAGGTGCCAGCCCAGGGCCGGGGGTGGAGGGCAGGGGGTCCTGCCCTTCCTCTGTGCTTGGCTCTAGCCTTGGTTTCCCCATGTGCACAATGGCGCTGAAGTGGGGAGCCGCTGCCCCGTAGATAGGATACCCAACGCATTGCCTGGATGTCTTCTCCTGCCAATCTGCCTGCAATGGGTGCTCATGCATTTATTCCACACTAACGCGCACGTCTCGCTGTGGCCTGCAGGGGGCACTGCAGACTCGACCCCCTAGTGTGGGGGCCACGGGCCACAGCAGATCCTGCGAGTTCACCGCCATGCTAACTTCTGCAGACTCGGCCATCAGTGTGACCACACTGCAAGAGGGACACACCGAAACAACCGCCAAGACCAGGCTTTGGGAAGTGGAGGGGACTTTATCCACACCCGTGGGTTGCAGAGGGGCAACCCCCAAAGACTCTGAGCACCAATTAGAGTTGGGGGTCAGGCTTACACACCCAAGGTGAGGGATGTTACAAGTGGGCAGTGTAGGAAGTGTAAAGAAACTCCATTTTCTTAGGATCCTGAAAGGGGAGCTTAGAAGATGCCCTTCCTGGGGCTGGGAATGTGGCTTCGTGGTAGAGTGGTAGGGTGCTTGCCTAGCACGCATGAAGCCCTGGGTTCGATTCCACAGAACAAGCCAAAGTGGCGCTGTGGCTCAAGAGGCAGAGTGCTGGCCTTGGGCATAAAAGAAGCCAGGGCCAGTGCCCAGGCCCAGAGTCCAAGCCCCAAAACTGGACAAAAAGAAACCGGCACTAGAAGTTTCCAAAATAAAATCAGGAGAAAAATGGAAATGACATGATCTTATACTTGAAGGACCAAAACCCTCCATTCCCAAGCTCTTACAACTAATCAATCATTTTGGCAAAGTAGCAGGATACAAAATTAACCCACAAAACCCAGCAGCCTTAAAACAATTCAGTAGCCTTTCCGTATGCCAACAATGTACAAGCAGAAAGAGAAATCATAAAAACAACCCCACTTGTAATAGCCTCAAAAGAATCTAGGACCTAACCGAACCAAAGATGTAAAAGATCCACTTAGTGAAAAGTGTAAAAATCTAAACAAAACGCAAAGACCTTTCATGTGCATGGATAGTTAGACTGGATATTGTGAAAATAGCCATACTGCCAAAATGATAGACACTCGATGCAATACCCATAAAAATCCAATGGCGTTCTTTACTGAGTAGAGAAAACAAGCCACAAATTGATATGACCCAACAAAATCCCTAGACTAGCCAAAGCAACTCTAGGAAAAAAAAAGAATAAAAGCACTGTAGGCTGTATGACAATACCACATTCCAAACTCAACTACAAAACCACAGACACAGAACTGAAGGTCCATGGGACAGAATTGAAGACCCAGAAATCAAACCACACACTTGGAGCCATCTGCTACTCGACAAAGGAGCCAGAGACACACGCTGGAAGGAAGATGGCCTCTTCACCAACTGGTGTTGGGAAGACTGGGCAGCCACATGCGGCAAACTCCACGTGGATCCCAGCCTGTCACCGGCCACCGGCGTCATTGTCCCCTCCATTGGCTTTGGTGCCTTCATCTCAGGGAAGTGGCTGGGTGGAGACCTGTCTCCTGTATTTGCTCTGGGCTGAGTTTGTGAACTCCTGGCTGTGCTGTCGCGTGCCTCGTGTCCCCGAATCTGTCCTGCCTGGCTGTCACCGTGTGGGGAGCGCAAGGCCCTGCGATGTCACAGGGGAATCTAGGAGATCTGGGGCGGGCGGTTCACTTCTGTGCAGAGGTGGCTGCGCTCTCCCCGCTAGGCGGGCACTGGGCGGGGTGTTCTGCTGGCTTTGATCCTCGCCCAGCCTGACGCTGCCCCTGTCCTGTTTTGCGGGACTCGGGCTTGTCAACACATGGAGTGCTAGGTTGTTAACAGCTACTCTTGACCTCTGTGAACAGATGTTACAGGTCGTGGCTGGCAGGCCACACGCGCACGCACAGACGGGCAGATGGTTATGTACAGCCTCCACACAGAGCCTGGGAAGTTGGGGTTACACCGGGGAAGTTGGGGTTACACCGGTGATGGTTGCCAGCTGCAGGTGCTCATGTCTGACTGGAGAGATTGCTTCTTTTCACACCAGGACACGGATTTGGGGGAGGACACCCTCGCCAGCCCATCCAAGCAGGGAGAGGCCTGGGGGGAGGGCAGGCCAGCCTCCCGTCAAGTTCTCCCCGTCGTGCCCTCCCCCTGCTGTTACAGTAATATATTTCAATATGTACTGTACTTACAGAGTACATAAACACTACCAGGGAACAATGAAGAATGACATTCAGTAGCAGAGCAGAAATCATTGCTCATGGTATCAGTTTAATGCTAGAATTTAGAAGACAGAAAGCTTTTGCATACCAAAGAATAGATCATCAGGCTTTACGTTACTAACTCAGATCTTTTAGGAATTCTTTGCGTTACCTGTTGCAATTATGAGCAAAGTTGTCCAAGTGTCCAAAGGTAAAGCTATGTTACCAGTGGGGAATTAAGAACAAGAGCAGCTATAACCTTGTAACTGAAGGCATCCCTGGATAGACCATACCTTAAAGGGAATGCCATGCAGAATCTTGACATCTTCATAACCTGTTGGCACTCTGATGCCATGGTTCGATTCTCTGAGGAACTCTCATACCTACAAATTTCTTTCTAACTAAGATGCTTTCTATTTACGATTTTCTTCTTTAAAACATTAAGTGCGTACACTTGAAGGTCTTACTTCCGTAGTCCACGTATTCGGGACCGATGCACGAACAGCAGGCGTTAGGAACCAGCGGTACTTGGATGCTCCCATGGGCTCACAGGATATTGTCCACTGATAGATGGCCATGCGATCATCAAAACAAACCACGGTACACAGGTGCTCTGTCGTCACTGGAATAAGGGGCCGGGAACATTATTTCTAGGAACACACACATTTGGGTGATGAGGCTGGTTCACAGTTTCTAAAATAGACCCAGGTTCTCCTGATGTGGAAGTTCCTTTGCAATAGGGATGTAAACCATGTTCCAATTCCACTGGGTGTCTCCTGTGAGAGTCCAGAAGAGAGAGGGGATAGGCTCATGCAGTTCTTCTTTTGTGCTCTTGAAGTGGGAGGAGTGTCACTTTACTTCCGAGGATGACACATAGCGACACAATGCAGCACTGGACCCAAAGGGCCCCAAGGCCCAGCGTTCAGGCTTTAGAGCAGGAACGATTTCCTTGTCCAGGCCGCCCTGGCATAGCTCCCGAAAGAGCTGCCTCCTGCCGGCCCCACAGGGGGAGGCGCAGAGTTGGGAGAATTTTTTTATTTTCTCATTTTTGTTTTTTTTTTTCTTTTTTTTGGTTTTTTTGGTTTTTTCTGTTATTTTGTGGGGTTTTTTTGTTTTTTTTTCTGGTATTTTGTATTTTTTAATTTTTTTTTCTTTTTTCCTTTTTTTGTTTTTTTTTTTTTTTTTTTGCTTTTTTCCATTATTTTGTGGGGTTTTTTCATTTTTTTTTGTTTTTTTCTGGTATTTTGTGTTTTTTTTTTTTTTTTTTTTTTGTAACATTCTAGTAGGCAAGGCTGCCACATTTCACTTAATACAGGATTGGGGAAGGAGGATTCAGAGGGTTTCAGGATTGGAGGTGAATGCAGGGGAGGTGTGGCCGGGGCCACTGTGTAGGGGTGCGGTCATTAGCCCCGGTCCAGCCAGACCAAGGGGAGATGATGTTAAAGGTTTTGGCCCTTTCTCTACTTGGGAGGACGGCTGAAGCGGACTCTGTGCTTCTTCTTGGTCCTCTGGAGAAAGGTCTTTTGGATTGGCCGGGAGCCGCCACTGCAAGGGAAGGCAGTGTGGTGTGAATGGTGGCATAGAGAGGTTCTTGGAGTGCAAGCCCCAAGCACAGTCCAAGCTCCCACTCCCCAGCGCCCTGCTAGCACGCGGCTCCAGTCCAACTCTTGGCAATCACTGCCTTCCTAAGTGTGCCCCCTTCTCAGGGATGGCTGTGGAAGACAGTGAGGCTCTGCCACCCAACCTCCACGGAGCCTCCCGAGGCTGCTGGGGAGCTCACAGCCACGCCCTCTCACTCCATCCTGCCAGCGGGGAATCTGCTGGGGGCCACCTCACACCCCACCCTGCCGGGGGTAGCGCTTCTCCCTCCTCTCATCGCCCCCAGGAGGAAAGAGCAGAGGGGCGGGCCTGACTGCACCACCCTGCTGGCCCCCACCGGCCCTGTCCTGTGTGGGCAGCTCCCACTCACCTTGATCAATGGCTTCCCTTTGCTTCTCTCCTAGAAGGCAGAGGGCATTGCAGTTAGAATGGGGCCCATCTGCCCTTAGGCCCTCTGAGCTGGGGCTCCAGGATCTAGCCACGGGCTCCCACGTGCGTGCACAGGAAGAGGAGCAGCTTGCAGAGGGCAGGGCTGGGGACGCAGCGTGCGGTCAGGTGCAGGCAGTGTGAGGACTGACCCTTCGGAGCTAGGAGGGACATTGGGGCTTCAGGGGAAACGGCCTGGCTTGGGCCACACGTTGTTTGTCTTAGGAAATCTGCTTCCAGGAGGGGCCCCAGATCCTCCCTTATGGGACTTGAAGTCCCAGCTGGGCTGTGCGCCCACAGCACATGGGTCAGGCGCCTGTGGGTGGCACCTGCTCCCAGGGCCATTGCGCTCAGCTCAGAGCACGGCCTTGAGGCCAGCAGCAGAGCCAGAGCTCAGGACGCCGGCGCCAGGCGCCCAGCTAGGTCCTGGCTACTCACATCCTGCACGTTGTCGTCGTCCACGTGAATCAGGAGAGAGTCATTCGGGAAGATTCTCCGATAGGGCACGAGGCCCTTGCTCATCGCCTGTAGGGTTGGCAGGGTGATGGTCAGAGCCCAGGGCTCCCCCCACCCCAATCCGAGCAGACGGCTCAGGCAGCGTGCATCCGCACAGGGCCTCCCACAGCACGGGGGCACCTGGAGAGAATGGACCCCACACCAAAGAAGGAACACACACACACACGCGCGCACACACACACACACACACACACACACATTACACCACAGACACATGGCTATGGAGCTCAGAGCAGGAAGGAGGACACTCCAGGCTCTGGGATTCTCTGGATCTGCTGTGCTGACCGCCCAGCACACCACCCCCACAGAGACTCCAAGGGAACTAAGGTAGGAAGGAGACAGTGGTGTTTCCCCAAGTGCGCTCAGTCCTCCCACTTGCCTTCCTGACTCCAGAAAAACCTTCTTTCGCCCAGGCCCTGCCAGCACGTGTGTGTTAAGGACACCGGCATAGGTCCTACCACAAGAACTGGTGCCCTTTCCCGTCCCTGGCCTTGGCTCCCATCAGTGACACATCAGGGGCCTCCCGACGGAGTGTGGAGACCACCGGCTCCTGGTACTTTAGGCTGAGCTCTATCCTGCCTGCCACTCTTTCTGCTCCACCGCTTCGTTGCACACATTTCATGGCAGGGGAGCAGGCCTCGTCTCTTTAGGGATCGCACTTAACCAAATGGTCCTAGACAGACAGGGGCCAGGTGTGCCGGAGCTGGGGCTGGGGCAACAATCCTTGGGCTCCAGGGGTAGGAAGCGTGGTCCTGGGCAGCAGAGGGCACAGGAAACCCAACCCCCCACATGCAGCCCCTGCCCAGCCCCTCACCACATCCATCCTGGGGAGCTGCTCCGACATCAGCTGGGGAACTGCAGTCAGGGCAGGAGGCTCCTTCCGGCTGCGCACAATCTCTCTGCCCAGCAAAAGATGGTGGCAAGCTTCTTGGGCAGGAACTGCTGCCCGATCCCGGTCCGAATGGCCAGAAGCGCAGGGAGCCTGCTCCTTCACCGTGGCCAGGCAGTTATGGGACTCGTGCTGAGGGCTCCAGGCAGCTGCGCTGTCCTGAGCGAGCCCTGGAGCACAGGCATTGCCCGCTGCGGTGCAAAGCAGGCCCGACACCGGCGTCGAGCTTCTCGGGCCTTCCCTCTTGGCCCCGGAGGCTGCTGTGTCCTCACGCCTGAGCCCCGAAACCATGCTGGAATGTGGCCCCAGCTGAGCACTCCCAGATGGAGTCTGGCAAATTGGGGCTCTTACAAGGAGGAGCACAATAGCGAGTGCTCCTCCCACACACAAAGCCAGAATGGGTGTCTGGACCAGAGCCAGCACCGCAGCCGCGGGCAGAAAGAGGTCCAGCTCTGCCCTGGGAGCTGCGTCTCCGACACTGAATCCTGGAGCAGAGCTAGATCGTGGCTTCACGGCAGGCCTGGAGGATGGAGCTTCATCTCTACTGCGCACCTGAGCCCAGGTGGCCGATGGCTCCAAGCCCGCGTGACAGGCTATAGCTCTCACCACGACAAGAACCATGGCCGGAAATCCAACCACAAAGAGCGCCACAGCTGGTGCTCCAAAACGGTAAAACAACACACTTAAGGAGAGAAGCACCTCCAGGTCTGCACTGCAGTCCGGGTCTTGAAGACTGAGAGGAGGAGACGAGGGCAAACTGGCCTCATCGTCAACGCTACTTCCCAATGCTCCCTGAGCACTGTGCACCAGAGCCAAGCTGGTAGGTGACTCTGATTGGGCACAAGAATTGAATGATCTCAACGCATGGAGCATCAGAAAGCGAACTCCCACATCTGAGAGCATGCCTTCGGGTCCTCGGAAGACAAGCAGCGCCAGGATCTGGATCAGGTCCACTGCCGGCACACCACTGGAGGCCGGCCTGCTGCAAGGGACCATGGGAGCCCCGCTGGCACACGGCTCCCTGTCGGCAGCACTCCATGCTGGAGCTCCATCAGCACCGGGGCCCCGAGCCATGGGGGACGCTGGCTCCGATGGGACACGGGAGCCTAGAGCCTGCATGGCACAGAGCAGCAGAGCCAGTACTGCGAGTCCACAGAGCAGCGCAGCCGGAGCTCCCAGGTCAAAGAGCAGCAGCGCTAAGTACATGAGCAGCTCCAGCTCAGGAGTGAAGAATGAAGATCTAGCGCTTAGAAGGGGAGCCAAGGTGGACGCTGGCTCTGCCTCAGCGATGGCTTCTGGGGCAGGCTGGGCCCCGAGCACAGGTAACAAGCTGAAGCAGGGCTGCATCTCCCCAGAGCGCACCGCTGCTTCTCCTCCACTCAACCCCGGAGCCCCGGAGCAGGAGGGCTCCAGCTCAGCACCGGCCGCCGCTGGTCCCTGGCCACTAAGCTCCGAAGCCCAAGTGGGGGATGATGACGCCCCCCGCGGGCTGCTCGTGCCCCTTCAGGCCTAGGCAGCAGAGCCGGCGTGGCCCGTGGCTCTTCATCCACACACGCAGCTTGGGCTCCCAGACGCCTGCCAGCCAGATTCAAGGCTGAAGGGGCCTGCGCTCGGGCAGCCGTCGCTGTTCCACCCAGCGTGCAGAGGGCCACCCTCCGGCTGGGAGCGGAAGCCAGCTCGCGAGTCGGGGTCACAGCCACCAGGGCGGCTGCTGCCGGAGCTGCAGGAGGAGACAGGATCTTCTCCACGACTGCTCTGTGCCCAGGCTTTGAGGAATCCCACAACACCCTCCCCCTGGGTTTCCCTGCATGGCCTCTTCCCCATCTCCTAGAGAAGAGGTTGCCGGGGCCCATGCTTGTCTCGTTCCCGGCCCAGAGCTCCTTTGGGAGCCTGCTCCCGGGGTGCCCTGCACCATCCGCCCTGCCCAGCCCACGGCTCTGACGCAGGCCCCGCACCCGTAGCCTCGCCCGGGATGGATTCCTGGATCCCCAACTGCGCCAGGAGATGGGAGACATGGCGCTCCAGCTCGGAGCCACACATATGGAGCCGCAGTTGAGCCCGGAGGCGTTGGAGGCACGGATGCTGGGCAGCTTCCAAGAAGTCCTGCGGGCGGCGGTCCAGCCAGGTGTTTATGAGCCCCGAGATGGCACTGGAGGCACATGGGTGGCAAACAGAGTCTCAAGAAAGGCCAGCAGCTCCCATGGTCTTCTTCACCCACCTACGTGGCTTAAAGTCCTGGCAGACACCAGGATTTGCCAATTCGAGCACCTTTGAGCTGTGCCACCAGTGTCAAGCCATCCCAGGCCAGGCCGGCAGACAAGCTCCAAGGAGCGCTGCAAGACCCACAGCTGGGAACAGCTCTGGCCTCTTCTGCAAGTGGCACCGCCTTCTTGCTCTCTGCCCTGGGCCTCTACACACTGTACTCCAAGAAGGCTTGCTGTCTTTCCTGGCACACACAGGGGTCTGCTCCACCTCCTTGGAAACTCCTCTGCCTCCTTCCTCAGCAAGCCACATGGGCTGGCTACAGACTCCACCCCTTCTCCTTGCTGATTGTCTCCGGGTAGCCCTGAGCTGTCATCCAGATTCCTCACAGCGTGTCCGGGGACCTTTCCAAGGACACAGGACCCTCGACCTAAGCTGGACCTCAAGGAGAGCTGAGCAAGCCTGGATGACATGGGCTGTGCTGAGGATGGATTCTCACAGGGCTCTGTGCCGAGCCTCAGACTCCACTGCTATTCTATACTAGTACCCAGCGCCTGGAGTCTTCCACCTCCCACAGATGGAGCCCGCAACCCAAGTCTCTGATGACAAGTACAAGAGCTGAGGGGCCCTAGGTTGGCCAAGCCTCACCCTGCAAACCTCACACACACACACACACACACACACACACACACACACACACACACACACTTGTCTGCACTCTGGAGACATGGGACCTCCCTGGGGATCAAAGCCACTCACTAGCAGCGCTGGTCCCGAGGAATCATCTCCTGGCTGCAGTGGGGAAGGGCAGCAGTCCTTCCTGAGCAGCCCATGGGGGCTTCAAAAGTCCAGAACCTGCGGAGGGGTTGAAGCATCACTGGCCAGCCCAGGACAGCTGGCACATCCTGCTCTTCTCCCATCTTTTACCTCATTGCCTGCATCTCGGCCCTTCCAGTGGAGCTACTTGCTATCTCGTTCCTGCAAGAGGACAAGCAGCTCCTGCCCTGATCAAAAGACCAGTCCACGTGTCTTGCCTCTGGCCTAGACATGCCTGCTCTGTGTACATCTAGGTTGACACCCTTCGCCCAGCGTGCATCCCTTTCCTTCTTGCTGGTGAGAGTCACTGCTTTGTGGGAGGCCTCAAACAAACAGAGTCAAACGGAAGAGCCCACAGCCCCCACGGGACCCTGGAAGCTGCCAGCCAGGCCAGGCCTCTCCAAGGACTTCCCTGCTCAACTCCCAGGCAAAGACCACTGCCACAGAGTGAGTTTCTAGGCACACTCCACCCGCCACACTGCATTCCCAAGGCTCCCAGTGCAGCTGAGGAACCCTATCCAATTCCAGTTGGCACTCACCTGCTGAAGAGTAGATCCACCACCTCCTGGGTGTCCTGAAACATCCTGTAGGTGTCCAAGTAGTAGTAAATGAAGCTTGAGTCCTGGATCAACTGGGCAAGCCGCAAGCGCTCTACTTGCTCCTGCAGTGTGCCTGCCATGATGACCTCTGACCCGCTGGCCTCCTCCATAACTGAGGCCAAGCCATCTTCATTCTAGAGGAAAAACATGGAAGGACAGGTCAAGGGCAATGGACAATATGCCCAGAAGACTCATCACCAGTCAGTTGACTCGGGCACCTGGAGAGAATGGACCCCACACCAAAGAAGGAACACACACACACACACGCACACACACACACACACACACACACACACATTACACCACAGACACATGGCTATGGAGCTCAGAGCAGGAAGGAGGACACTCCAGGCTCTGGGATTCTCTGGATCTGCTGTGCTGACCGCCCAGCACACCACCCCCACAGAGACTCCAAGGGAACTAAGGTAGGAAGGAGACAGTGGTGTTTCCCCAAGTGCGCTCAGTCCTCCCACTTGCCTTCCTGACTCCAGAAAAACCTTCTTTCGCCCAGGCCCTGCCAGCACGTGTGTGTTAAGGACACCGACATAGGTCCTACCACAAGAACTGGTGCCCTTTCCCGTCCCTGGCCTTGGCTCCCATCAGTGACACATCAGGTGCCTCCCGACGGAGTGTGGAGACCACCGGCTCCTGGTACTTTAGGCTGAGCTCTATCCTGCCTGCCACTCTTTCTGCTCCACCACTTCGTTGCACACATTTCATGGCAGGGGAGCAGGCCTCGTCTCTTTAGGGATCGCACTTAACCAAATGGTCCTAGACAGACAGGGGCCAGGTGTGCCGGAGCTGGGGCTGGGGCAACTATCCTTGGGCTCCAGGGGTAGGAAGCGTGGTCCTGGGCAGCAGAGGGCACAGGAAACCCAACCCCCCACATGCAGCCCCTGCCCAGCCCCTCACCACATCCATCCTGGGGAGCTGCTCCGACATCAGCTGGGGAACTGCAGTCAGGGCAGGAGGCTCCTTCCGGCTGCGCACAATCTCTCTGCCCAGCAAAAGATGGTGGCAAGCTTCTTGGGCAGGAACTGCTGCCCAATCCCGGTCCGAATGGCCAGAAGCGGAGGGAGCCTGCTCCTTCACCGTGGCCAGGCAGTTATGGGACTCGTGCTGAGGGCTCCAGGCAGCTGCGCTGTCCTGAGCGAGCCCTGGAGCACAGGCATTGCCCGCTGCGGTGCAAAGCAGGCCCGACACCGGCGTCGAGCTTCTCGGGCCTTCCCTCTTGGCCCCGGAGGCTGCTGTGTCCTCACGCCTGAGCCCCGAAACCATGCTGGAATGTGGCCCCAGCTGAGCACTCCCAGATGGAGTCTGGCAAATTGGGGCTCTTACAAGGAGGAGCACAATAGCGAGTGCTCCTCCCACACACAAAGCCAGAATGGGTGTCTGGACCAGAGCCAGCACCGCAGCCGCGGGCAGAAAGAGGTCCAGCTCTGCCCTGGGAGCTGCGTCTCCGACACTGAATCCTGGAGCAGAGCTAGATCGTGGCTTCACGGCAGGCCTGGAGGATGGAGCTTCATCTCTACTGCGCACCTGAGCCCAGGTGGCCGATGGCTCCAAGCCCGCGTGACAGGCTATAGCTCTCACCACGACAAGAACCATGGCCGGAAATCCAACCACAAAGAGCGCCACAGCTGGTGCTCCAAAACGGTAAAACAACACACTTAAGGAGAGAAGCACCTCCAGGTCTGCACTGCAGTCCGGGTCTTGAAGACTGAGAGGAGGAGACGAGGGCAAACTGGCCTCATCGTCAACGCTACTTCCCAATGCTCCCTGAGCACTGTGCACCAGAGCCAAGCTGGTAGGTGACTCTGATTGGGCACAAGAATTGAATGATCTCAACGCATGGAGCATCAGAAAGCGAACTCCCACATCTGAGAGCATGCCTTCGGGTCCTCGGAAGACAAGCAGCGCCAGGATCTGGATCAGGTCCACTGCCGGCACACCACTGGAGGCCGGCTGGCTGCAAGGGACCATGGGAGCCCCGCTGGCACACGGCTCCCTGTCGGCAGCACTCCATGCTGGAGCTCCATCAGCACCGGGGCCCCGAGCCATGGGGGACGCTGGCTCCGATGGGACACGGGAGCCTAGAGCCTGCATGGCACAGAGCAGCAGAGCCAGTACTGCGAGTCCACAGAGCAGCGCAGCCGGAGCTCCCAGGTCAAAGAGCAGCAGCGCTAAGTACATGAGCAGCTCCAGCTCAGGAGTGAAGAATGAAGATCTAGCGCTTAGAAGGGGAGCCAAGGTGGACGCTGGCTCTGCCTCAGCGATGGCTTCTGGGGCAGGCTGGGCCCCGAGCACAGGTAACAAGCTGAAGCAGGGCTGCATCTCCCCAGAGCGCACCGCTGCTTCTCCTCCACTCAACCCCGGAGCCCCGGAGCAGGAGGGCTCCAGCTCAGCACCGGCCGCCGCTGGTCCCTGGCCACTAAGCTCCGAAGCCCAAGTGGGGGATGATGACGCCTCCCCGCGGGCTGCTCGTGCCCCTTCAGGCCTAGGCAGCAGAGCCGGCGTGGCCCGTGGCTCTTCATCCACACACGCAGCTTGGGCTCCCCGACGCCTGCCAGCCGGATTCAAGGCTGAAGGGGCCTGCGCTCGGGCAGCCGTCGCTGTTCCACCCAGCGTGCAGAGGGCCACCCTCCGGCTGGGAGCGGAAGCCAGCTCGCGAGTCGGGGTCACAGCCACCAGGGCGGCTGCTGCCGGAGCTGCAGGAGGAGACAGGATCTTCTCCACGACTGCTCTGTGCCCAGGCTTTGAGGAATCCCACCACACCCTCCCCCTGGGTTTCCCTGCATGGCCTCTTCCCCATCTCCTAGAGAAGAGGTTGCCGGGGCCCATGCTTGTCTCGTTCCCGGCCCACAGCTCCTTTGGGAGCCTGCTCCCGGGGTGCCCTGCACCATCCGCCCTGCCCAGCCCACGGCTCTGACGCAGGCCCCGCACCCGTAGCCTCGCCCGGGATGGATTCCTGGATCCCCAACTGCGCCAGGAGATGGGAGACATGGCGCTCCAGCTCGGAGCCACACATATGGAGCCGCAGTTGAGCCCGGAGGCGTTGGAGGCACGGATGCTGGGCAGCTTCCAAGAAGTCCTGCGGGCGGCGGTCCAGCCAGGTGTTTATGAGCCCCGAGATGGCACTGGAGGCACATGGGTGGCAAACAGAGTCTCAAGAAAGGCCAGCAGCTCCCATGGTCTTCTTCACCCACCTACGTGGCTTAAAGTCCTGGCAGACACCAGGATTTGCCAATTCGAGCACCTTTGAGCTGTGCCACCAGTGTCAAGCCATCCCAGGCCAGGCCGGCAGACAAGCTCCAAGGAGCGCTGCAAGACCCACAGCTGGGAACAGCTCTGGCCTCTTCTGCAAGTGGCACCGCCTTCTTGCTCTCTGCCCTGGGCCTCTACACACTGTACTCCAAGAAGGCTTGCTGTCTTTCCTGGCACACACAGGGGTCTGCTCCACCTCCTTGGAAACTCCTCTGCCTCCTTCCTCAGCAAGCCACATGGGCTGGCTACAGACTCCACCCCTTCTCCTTGCTGATTGTCTCCGGGTAGCCCTGAGCTGTCATCCAGATTCCTCACAGCGTGTCCGGGGACCTTTCCAAGGACACAGGACCCTCGACCTAAGCTGGACCTCAAGGAGAGCTGAGCAAGCCTGGATGACATGGGCTGTGCTGAGGATGGATTCTCACAGGGCTCTGTGCCGAGCCTCAGACTCCACTGCTATTCTATACTAGTACCCAGCGCCTGGAGTCTTCCACCTCCCACAGATGGAGCCCGCAACCCAAGTCTCTGATGACAAGTACAAGAGCTGAGGGGCCCTAGGTTGGCCAAGCCTCACCCTGCAAACCTCACACACACACACACACACACACACACACACACACACACACACACACACTTGTCTGCACTCTGGAGACATGGGACCTCCCTGGGGATCAAAGCCACTCACTAGCAGCGCTGGTCCCGAGGAATCATCTCCTGGCTGCAGTGGGGAAGGGCAGCAGTCCTTCCTGAGCAGCCCATGGGGGCTTCAAAAGTCCAGAACCTGCGGAGGGGTTGAAGCATCACTGGCCAGCCCAGGACAGCTGGCACATCCTGCTCTTCTCCCATCTTTTACCTCATTGCCTGCATCTCGGCCCTTCCAGTGGAGCTACTTGCTATCTCGTTCCTGCAAGAGGACAAGCAGCTCCTGCCCTGATCAAAAGACCAGTCCACGTGTCTTGCCTCTGGCCTAGACATGCCTGCTCTGTGTACATCTAGGTTGACACCCTTCGCCCAGCGTGCATCCCTTTCCTTCTTGCTGGTGAGAGTCACTGCTTTGTGGGAGGCCTCAAACAAACAGAGTCAAACGGAAGAGCCCACAGCCCCCACGGGACCCTGGAAGCTGCCAGCCAGGCCAGGCCTCTCCAAGGACTTCCCTGCTCAACTCCCAGGCAAAGACCACTGCCACAGAGTGAGTTTCTAGGCACACTCCACCCGCCACACTGCATTCCCAAGGCTCCCAGTGCAGCTGAGGAACCCTATCCAATTCCAGTTGGCACTCACCTGTTGAAGAGTAGATCCACGACCTCGTGGGTGTTCTGAAACATCCTGTAGGTGTCCAAGAAATTATTAATGAAGATGGTGTCCTGGATCAACTGGGCACGCAGCAAGCCCTCTACTTGCTCCTCCGGTGTGCTTGCCTCGATGACCTCTGACCCGTAGGCCTCCTCCATAACTGGGGCCAAGCCATCTTCATTCTAGAGGACAAACATGGAAGGACAGGTCAAGTGCGGTGCATAATATGACCAGAAGTCTCATCACCACTCACTTGACTCAGGCACCTGGAGAGAATGTACCCACACCAAAGCAGGAACACACACACACACATGCGCACACACACACACACACACACACACACACACAGCAGGGACAGCCTAGGAGGAGCCTGGAGATGAAGAATGTGAGTCGGCCCAACAGTTTCCTGCCCTTCACTGGCCCACGTCACCCGTGCTCTCCTCCGGAACCACCTCCGGAGGCGGCGGCAGAGCCTCGGGCGCAGCCAGCGTGGACAGACGGCCACCAAGCCGCCTGTCCGCCTTTCATTCTGGCCTGAGTCTCGACAAATTTGCCAACAACAGCAAAACATTTTCCAGTAGTCACTGTCCACACAAGCATACGCTCTGTGGCTTGTATGGACTGTGGGTGCCCGGAAGGACCAGGGCTCTAGTTACTCGGAGCCATTGTGAGGTCATCTCTCCCCAGCCTTTCTGACCTCACCTCTGCAGAGTGCCCTCCCTGTTCATGCTTGGATGGGCCTCCCCCAGGAACCCCAATGGCCAGGAGGACCCCAGCCCAGGCTCACTGTCCCAACCTAGACCCCTGGCAGTGGTGTCCACCTTCAGTTTGATCGATCCCTTGGGGTCGTAAGCACACTGTCTCTCCCCACCCAGATGGGACCCTGGAGGTGACATTGTATTTCTAAGGGGCTCCAAGGCCACTTGGCACTGATCCCTGGGGATCTCAGTCCAGCTACTTCCTGCCAGATCATCAGATGTTGGGGCTCCTAAGTCCCCGTCTCACCAAGAATAGGAAATGGCCCACGTCACTGAGCCTCTCCCTTGGCAGGGAACAATTTCATGGAGAGCCGGTACACAAAACTAAATGCGTGGTGTTGGGAATATGGCCTAGTGCTAAAGTGCTTGCCCCGAATACATGAAGCCCTGGTTTCAGCACCACATATATAGAAAAAAGCCAGAAATGGCACTGTGGCTCAAGAGGTAGAGTGCTAGCCTAGAGCAAAATGAAGCCAGGGACAGTGCTCAGGCCCTGAGTTCAAGGCCCAGGAAGGGCACCAAAAAAAACCAAAAAAAGCTGCTTTCACATGAATGGCTTAAAAGAAAGTAAGTTTGCTGATCTAACAATTAGATTTTACAAAAAGGAAAACTAAAGGTGTGGGTTGGGAATATGGCCAAGAGAGCTTGAAAACGGCCAAGTGGCAAGAGTGCTTGACGCCCTTGGTTCGATTCCTCAGCACCGCTTATACAGAAAAGGCCAGAAGGACCAGGCCTGGCTGGAGCCTGCAGGGTCCGGGGATCCCAGGGGCTAGCCCTTGCTCCGTGTGCGGCTGGTTGTCAGTGCCGCTTTGGGGAGAGACTGGCTCGGCATGGGCAGTGAGTGCCGTCCCCAGGCCCTGAGTCTTGTCTTGTCCACCCTCCTCCAACCTGTTCCCAGCCATCCAGGCCTCCTTCCCTCCACACAACTCCTTCTGCTCCCTTCCCGCTGTGGTTTTCTCGCCTTCCCTGATGTTTTCTTGTCCTCTAAGGTTGGGACCCTGAGAGAGATCCTAGGGACACCCCTCCTCCCTAGCTGGAGTGTGGGAACAGATGGGGAGCCTCCTGCTTGCACATGCACAGGGAGGGCCTGGTGTGCGGAGATGGCCGCTCACCTGCAGCAAGTCACAAGACAGCTTGCACACCAACAGCACCCAAAGGTGCTCAAGCTGCCTTTGCACAGTCTGTACACATCTTCACACACAACCCTCCTGGAGTCACACTGACACTCAAGACTGGGGGGCTTCAGGACTAGAGGTCCTCCTTCTATTCCAGCACACGGGTGGCAGTCACCCAGAAGGGCCTGCACTCCACACCAGGGACCATCCCTACTCTCCTTCATTCACTCATGGGCCAGGACACCTGCCAGTGACAGCCTTGTGCACATCCTGTCCTCCCTGCTTTACCTCAGCACCACAAACGCTCATGGGCCATCGGGGCCCTGGAGGAGCCCACACCGAGCCAAGGAAACTGACACTCCGGGAATGCGGCCTGAGGTTGCTGCCATCCCCGCTGGCTGCAGCGTGTGTGTCCTTGCCCCGAGGTCAGTGAGGTGTCCAGTTCCCATAGCTCTGTTCACCAGGGGCCCGCAGAGGCACTGGCATGTCTAGCCCCAGGCCAGGGGCAGGTGAGGCTCAGGGGAAAGCATGAGGACGCCCTGCTCCTTTCCATCCCTAGTCCACCAGACCCTGAGGCCATGACAAGGCAGAGAATGTTCTGGCTGATGCGTCCTGGGTGAGGCTGAGCCGTCACCTTGGCCAACTGCACATGCGCTGCCCGCGCAGCGTGGAGATGGCTCCGTGCCTGATGGTCACCTCTGTGGTGAGGACCACTTTTCTAGGCAAAGGCATGATGCACAGTGCGTTCAGGACATGGCACACCCTCATGGGTCATGCTGGCCTCCTTGCTGACAGCACAACTACAAGGCCCATGACTTGGAACAACCTCCACGAAGCCAGCTTGAAGCCAGGCACCGGTGGCTCATGTCTGTCATTGTAGCTACTCCAAAGGCTGGGCGTCAAAGCCAGCCCCGGCAGGGTGCTCTTGACACTGTGCAGCTCCAATGAAGCACCCAGAAGCCACATTCTGAACATTGCTTAACGTGGTAGAGCCCTCGCGTTAGCCACATGAGCAGAGAGACAGTGCCCAGGCACTGTGAAAGCAATTTCTCTTTGTTTGCTCTTTGCACATAGCAGGGAGTAGTAGCTCCCTTGTGTTCCCGCCTCTGTTGTCAGCTCTGGTAGTACTTGCCGCCAGTCAGAAAAGCTGTATGCTTCACACCAAAGACTCACAGAATTACGGTTCCCTACAACCTCGTAAAATTCATGTCCAGGGCTGGAAATATGGCTTAGGGGTAGAGTGCTTGGCTAGCATGCATGAAGCCCTGGGTTTGATTCCTCAGAACCACATAAACAGTAAAAGCCAGAAGTGGCGCTGTACCTCAAGAGGTAGAGTGCTAACTAACCTTGAGGACAAAAAGAAGAAGAAGAAGCCAGGGACAGAGCTCAGGTCCTGAGTCCCAAGTCCCAAGACAGGCAAAAAAGAAAATTTGATGTCCATAATATGTGCAAGGCAGCTTGACCTGATTTCTTTCACATTTCATCAAAGAAAAATGAATTAAGCTTTATCTTAGTTCTACTTACCTACATCTCCCTTTGCAGACAGGTTTAATTCTTCATTCCATGTGTCTAGAAGGGGATCTGAAGCTGAATTCCACCCAATGTTGCACCGTCTCCCCTCCAGTGGGGAAGCCCTCCTTGATCCTCACCATCTGGGATTGTAGGGAGAGCCTTTAAGGAGGTAGTCAAGTGAAAATGAAGCCATCACCCTGATGAGCAAACCAGATCAGTGTCCTTATCTGCAGAAGTGGACAGACAAGGAGGCGCAGAGAAGGCCCTGCATGAGAAGGTAAGCAGCCAGCCATCTGCTGGGCAGAAGCAATCTTGTCGACATCCCGAGCATTCTTCTGGACTTCGATCCTCTAGGACTGCCAGGAAATGATTTTTTTACATTTCTGTTATGGGGCATTTTGGTATGAAAACCCTAGAAACTTCAAACAAATGCTGTCAAGATTAAAAGCAAAACAGTAAAATGCATACACAAATTGCAAATTAGCAGATGCTCTTTATACTGGATTAGGATCTCAAAACGCATATCAAGCCTAGTAAGGCTGACAGACTAGCTAACCATGCCTTCTAGACAATGCTCTTCATGTCAACACATGAGGGACTTTAGAGAATGTCCAGTAGGTGAAATGAAGTAAAAGCACAAGTGGATTTGAGCACCTAGGTACTCAACCACGGGTAGGTAGCTAAAAGTATGTTTGAAAACAGCGTAACAGATTTACCAACCACAAGCCTGGTTTTCAACATTTAATAAAGAATATATGTATACTAAATAGTTTATTCCATTGCTTTTAAACCAAAAAACACCTTTGTATTACACATGCCTACAAAGATAGTTCAGGCTGGGAATATGGTCCTGTGGCTGAGGACATGGATGCTCCCCCCACCGGTTCATATTTGGCACCCAATTAATAATAAAACACATAATAACAAAAAAAAAACCATGCTGGGCACCAGTAACTGTCTCCTGTAATCCTAGCTACTCGGAAGGCTGAGATCTGAGGGTTAAGTTTCAAAGCCTGCCTAGCCAAGAAAGTTCGTGAGACTCTTATCTCCACTTCACCATGAAAAAGCCAGAAGTGGAGCTGTGGCTCAAAGGGCAGAGCACTAGCCTTCAACAGAAAAACTCAGGGACAGTGCCCAGGCCCTACGTTCAAGCCCCAGGATGGGGTGGGGGGGGGGATAGAGAGAGAATGTTTTTTCTTTATGGGTGAATAATATCTTGTATTATATACATTTTATGTGTCCAAACATACATAGTTAGATACCAAAGCTGATTCTATGTCTTAACTATTGTGAATAATTCCACAATAACAAGAGTGTATGCACCGCTCTTTGTACGAGGACTTCGTCTCCATTGGAGATATATATATACACTCAGCAATGGGGAACTTGAATCATATAATAATTCTACTTTTGGTTGTGTGGTTTTTCTTAGATAGAATATTACTATGTAACTCAGGTTGGACTCTCATGATCTTCCTGTCTCTTTCTTTTTGTTTTCTTTCTTTGTTTGGTTGGTCATGGGGCTTGAACTCAGGCCCTGGGCACTTTCACTGAGTTTTTTCTTTTTCTTTTTTCTTGAGACTAGTGCTCTGTTCGTGGGGCTAGAACTCTGCGCCTGGCCGCTGTCCCGGAGCTCTTCAGCTCAAGGCTGGTGCTCTACCACTTTGAGCACCAGAGCCTCTTCTGGGTTTTCTGGTGGTTCACTGCAGATAAGGGTCTCATGGACTTTCCTGCCCGGGTTGGCTTTGAACCGTGGCCCTCAGATGTCAGCCCCCTGAGTAGCGAGGATGACAGGAAGGAGCCGCTGGTGCCCGGCCCCTCTGCTTCTCTTTCTGAGGGTCAATCCATCTCCCGGTCACCCTCCTGGACCCCAACCTGCCCAAGGAACCCCATGTGGGGCGTCTTACCTTTCCCTTGCCGGCCGCACGTTCACCACGCCTCTCCGGTGTCCCGTCGGTGTCTGGTGAGTAACTCCTGCCTGCAAGTCCCCTCGGGGAGTCCGTGTCTCTTTCGGGGTGGCCATGCCAGAGGGATCCTCTCTGCCTTTGGCCAGTCTCTTCTCCTTCCACCGAGGCCTGAATTGAGAATCTGACTCTCAGCCAGAGAGACCGAGTATGGACTGGCTGGCTTCCCCTCCCCTCATCAGCCCTGCGGACTCTGCCCCTCCATGTCCTTACAGATCTCCCCCCCCCCCCCCGCCCGTCCTCACAGACTTCTCCCCTGCACGTCCTCACCAGACTCCCTCTAGAGGATTCCATAAACCAAAATGCTGCGGGCCCAGGTCCCCGGGGCGGTGTCTGCCTGGCTGGGGATGGCCCAGGTCCTCTTCCCTTGGTGAGATCCAGAGAGCGCTGGGGTGGAGACCTGAGAATCCCCAGGAAACAAGGCGGGGCCTGGGCCCCGGGGCTGCTCTGACAGTCCCCCCTCACCGCAGGCCTTGGGGGCTTGGCTGAGTCCCCGCCCCCCGCCCCGCCTCAGACCACACAAATTGCCTCCAACATGAGGAGGAGGCCTCCCCTGGGTGTCGTCATTGGCCTCGGTCCCACTCTCCCATGGGGACCCTGGTAGAGCCAGATCCCACGAAGACCTGCAACTCACCCAGCCTAATTCTCAATCCAACTCAGAGCTGTGTGAAGGGCTGGGAATGGGGCCTAGGGGCGAGAGTGCTCGCCTCCTATACATGAAGCCCTGGGTTCGATTCCCCAGCACCACATATACACAGAACAGCCAGAAGTAGCGCTAGGGCTCAAGAGGTAGAGTGCTGGCCTTGAGCAAAAAGAAGTCAGGGACAGTGCTCAGGCCCTGAGTTCAAGGCCCAGGACTGGCAAAAACAAACAAACAAACAAACAAACACAGAAGCTGTGGGAACACAGGGACAACAGCCGAGCAGAGACGGAGCCCGAGCCCGCCCCAGCTGGCGACTGCAGGTCCGACGCGGATGGCCTGCCTGCTGGCTGGCTAGTAACAGAGAGGTGTCTGTGTGGAAGTTCCCCTGGTTGTCTCCCCTCCCTCCTCCCTCCCGTGACTCCACTGGCCACAATGCCCATCGCCACCGGGGGGCGCCGTGTCCGCACGGCAGAGCCACGCGGGACGGGGAAGCGTGGCGGGAACCCTCTGCCCAGGGCAGGGGCCAGGATCGGGGAGGCCGCGCAAGCCTGGCCCGCGTGAGGGACGGAGATGGAGCTGGGCACAGCCAGGGGGGAGGGGGGGGAGGGCGGAGCCAGCTCTGCTCGCATGCAGGAGCGCGCCCCGCCTGGGCCTGGGCCCTGGGGTCCCCCGGGGTCTCGGGGCGAGGGGGCAGTGGCCACGAGGCCTGGGCTGCAGCTGGTCAGCCCTGTGCAGGGACGTGAGGAGTGTGTGTGCGAGTGTGTGCGTGTGTGTGTGTGCGTGTGCGTGTGAGCGTGTGTGCGTGTATGTGAGTGTGCGCCTGTGCGTGTGTGAATGTGTCTGTGTGAGCATGCGTGTGAGTGTGTGTGCGCGCGTGTGTGTGTGCGCGTGTCTCCAGCTGCAGTTCTCCATCCCAGCCAGGAGGTGGCGGGAACGAGGGGGGAAGGGTGCTGGGGATATGGGGGAGTCCGGCGCCCAGGTCCCGCGGGGCGAGGCCTGTCGTGCTCCCGGCCCCCACGGACGGACGTGACGCGGCGCCCAGCTTCTCTCCGGGGACTCGCTCCGAGTGGCCGGCTGCGCCCACGAGGGTCTCCCGGCTGGGCCTCCAGGAAGGCCCGGCAGCGGCTGGGGGTCCCCTCCTGCTCGTGGGAGCCCCCCACCACCCCGGAGAGCGGCCCACAGCTCAGCGCCGCCTACTTGCCAGGCACCAGCACGCTGCCCACCCCCGGGACCTCCCCAGCCGGCCGGGGCCTCCCCCCCACCGCGCAGGGGCACAGGCACGCGCAACGCGGACAACGACTCGATGACAGAGCCCTCAGGGGGACCCCGCCCAGCCCCTGGCTGGCTCTGGGGGGAAGGGGACGGGGTGTCAGGAGGACGTCGAGGGCAGCTCCGGGCGGGGAGAACAGCTCGCTTTATTTCAGCTGACTCGAAGGAGCTGGCAGGACATGCTCATGCTCTCTCTCTCTCTCTCTCTCTCTCTCTCTCTCTCTCTCTCTCTCTCTCTCTCTCTCCCCCCAGCAAATCCTCCCCACCGTGGGGCTGTGGCAGGGGTGGGGCCTCAGTCCCGGCCGTCCACCGCCCCCGTCGGCCCTCGGTCCAGGTCATTCGGGTCCTGCTGGGCTTTCCACTCCAGCTGCAGAACCTGGAGAGAGACGCCGTGAGCGCCCGCTCCGCCCGAGCTCAGCACCCACGACACCCAGGCAGCCGGGCGCTGGGGCTCACGCCTGTCCCCCGAGCCACTCAGAGGACCGAGGGGCCCAGCCGGCCCAGGGAGGAGAAGCTGTGAAACTCTTAGCTCCGATGAACCACCACAGAGCGGTGAGTGGAGACGGGACTCAAGAGGGGGAACGCCAGCTCGGGAGTCAACAAAACAACAAGCCAGATGAGAGTCCTGAGTTCAAATCCCACGACTGGCACCACCCACACCACGAGGAAAGGTAACAGAGGCCAGAAGGCTGGCTGGGGGCCGGCGGGGGCGGGGCAGGGCGGGAGCTCGCGGCAGGTGCTCAGCGCCGCACAGGGAGGACGCTGCGCAGAATCAGCAAGAGAACCGAGCACAGGTGCTCAGCACTCCAGGGGGAAGGCGGGGCCGCGGGCATCAAGCAGCCCGGCTGGGCCAGTTCGGGATGAGTAGTTTTTCCCTCGAGTCTAGGACTGGAACTCGCGGTCCGGCGCTTTGTCTCCCAGGCGGGGAGTCCAGCACCTGAGCCCCACCTCCCGCCTCCCACGAGGCACGTTTGGAGCCATCATGAACTACAGCATGAACCCTACACAGAACTTCCGGGGGGGGGTGTCAGCAGCACCAGGACTTGAACTCAGGGCCTTAGCTTTTTCACTCAAGGTTGGCGCTCTACCACTTGAGTCACAGCTCCACTTCCCGCTTTTTGGTGGTTCCCTGGAGATAAGAGTCTCACGGACTTTCCTGCCAGGGCTGGCTTGGAACCACAATCCTCAGATGTCAGCCTCCCACGTAGCTGGGCTGACAGGTGTGAGCCACTGGCCTCTAGCGATACCATGTTTATCAACAAAACAACTAGACCTCCACACAGAAGCTTTAAAGCCACGTGACCCTCGGCAGGACAATGGTGAAGGGACGGGCCGTGGACGCGGAGCCGTCCCTCCCGGGAGACAAACACCCGTGCCCGGGGAAAGGGCGGCGCCAGCCCACCTGGGTGTCGATTCTCTGGAACTGCCAGGGCCAGGCCGAGTTGTACAGGAAGGGCCGCAGGTCAAACCTGTTGTCATCAGGGCTGTAGTTCTCCGCGTGGTAGGCGGGCGTGAGCGTGGTCATCTTGTGTCTGTTCATGGAGTACTTGGAGAAGAACCTCTTCACCTTTTCAGCCACCTGGTGGGCGAACAGGCAGGCAACACATGGGGCCCCAAGACGGCAGGGCCGCGCGTCTTGAAGTTAGTGGGGATCCTTTCTCTGTGTGTGTGTGTGTGTCTGTGTGTGTGTGTGTGTGTGTGTGTGTGTGTGTGCACTGACACCAGGACTTGAACTCAGTGCCTCAGGTTCTCCCTTGGCTTTTTCCCTCACGGCTGGCAGTCTACCACGGGAGTGGCAGCTCCCCATGCAGCTTTTTGCTGGGTCCCTGGAGGTAAGTCTCAAGGACTTTCTTGACGGAGCTGGATTCAAACTTGGACCCTCGGATCTCAGCCTCCTGAGTAGCAGGGATTACGGGTGGGCGCCGCGAGGGCCTGGCCGAGGCCTGGAGGCTGGATTCTTCCTCGGAGTGACAGCGCCCCAGCGCAGGGCCCTGGCTCCCTCCCTGAGCGCCCAGGTCCCTCGGGAAGGCCGGAGAAGCACAGGGCTGCCGACCCCAAGGTCGTGTGCCACCTCCAGAGGGGGTGAGCCAGCCCCAGCAGGCCAGGACAAGCAGCCGCCCACAGGCAGGCGGTGCTGCCCACGGCCCCGCGGCCCCGGGGCCCCGGCCTCACCTGCCTGGGGCTGCAGGTTTCGGCCCACATGTGGAGCAGCTTGCAGAACATGCTGTAGGGCCCCGCCTTGGCCGTCTTCCTGAGCCTCCCGAGGACGGACAGCTCCGCGTAGGTCAGGCCCATGTCCTCCTGCGGGGGTGGGGACGCGGGTCACCCGGCACAGGCCGGCTCGCTGGGCACCGGGTGGAGGAGAGCGGAGGCCCGGGAGGCACGGCCTCGTTGCCCAGCACCTTCCCATGAGGTGTGACTTGGCGTGGGGACTGAAGGCTGCGGGGTGACGCGTGGCCCCCCTGAAGGGCGCGTTCCTGCCCTGTGCATCGTCACAGAAGCCTGACTCGAACAGGACTCCGCGGGGGCTGGTAAGCTAAGGGTCGTAGGATGCAGTGACCGTGGATGTCAGCGGGTTCCAAGCACAGGGACAGGTAATTAGGAAGGGTCAGGGGGCAGACAGGAGAGAAATGTGAGAAGACCTTCCACGAGAGAGTTTTATTAATAATTAAAGTACTTCTCACAAAGAAGTGTCCGGATCAAATAGCTTCTCAGGATTTCTGCCAAAACTTACTTCACAAACTCTCCCCCAAATCAGAAGAGCAGGGAATACCTCCTAACTATTTCTTTGGGGCCCATATTTCACTGAAACCAAACCAGACATCAAAAGAGAAGAAAACTACAGAAAAACATCCCTCGTGAGTAGACGTAAAAGTCCTCCGTGGCAAAACAGCTGTTACACCATGACCACCACAGATCTGCCCCAGAAATGCAAGGTTGGTTTAACAGCAGAAGGTTACTGGAAGAAGTGTGGTGAGGTTTAGCGCCCCCTTATGACTTGAAAACTAAAGAAACTAGAGATGCAAGGGAATGCCATCAATATGACAAAAGGCAGATATGCACAACCCCCAGCTAACTCCACACTTAGAGGGGCTTGTCCCTAAGTCAGGAATAAAACAAGGATGTCCACTCTCTCCTTGTCTATTCATGGCTGTACCCCAGCTCTAGCCAGGGGTGTAGAGGATATAACAGAAGGCATCTGGCATGGGAAGGGAGGTGTCAAGCTATCTGAACGTGCAGACAGCATGGCCTTGTAAGACCTCAGTGTGCTCACTGAGAAGCTACTGGAACTTAGAAAGGACTCAGAAATGTTGTGGGACATGAGATCAATACACGAAAATCAATTGTGCATCTCTAATCTCACAACAATCAACCCCCAAACAAACTTATGAAACTATTCAATTTATAATGGTATCAGAAACAGTAAAATACTTTGAAGTAAGATCCCCCCCATCCCCCTTGTAGTCCTTTTCTTTTCTTTTTCCTTTTTTGCCAGTCCTGGGGCTTGAACTCAGGGCCTGGATGCTGTCCCTGAGCTTCTTTTGCTCCAGACTAGCATTCTACCACTTGAGCCACAGCGCCATTTCCAGCTTTGTGTGTGTGTGTTTATGTGGTACTAAGGAACTGAACCCAGGGTTTCATGCATGCTAGGCAAGCACTCTACCACCGCGCCACATCCCCAGGCCCTGAAATAAGCTTTCAAGTAGAAACTTATATCCAAGAACTAGAAAGCATGGTTGAAGTGCAAAAAGTTAACTTAATGAGAAGACACCCCAAGCTTGTGGACCGGCAGATGTAATGCTGTCAAGATAGGATATGCTAACGGATCACAGGTTCAAAGCAATCCTTACCATGATCCTGGCCAGAGGGTTTTGTTTTGTTCTGCTGGCACTGGCAAAGGGATCTTAAAACTCATAGGTGAAGAGCTCAAAATGATTTCAAAACCAAAACCAAAATGAGAGCACGCGCACTTCCTCACTTCAGAACTTATTACAAAGCTACAAGAACTTGGAGAGTGTGGCTTGAGGGTGAAAACACAGATCAGTGGAACAGAATCTGGAGTCCAAGAATCACCTTCCACTTACTTAGTGAATCCATTTTTTCCACTGCGCTGTCAAGATAATTCAAGGGGACACACACCCATCTTGCGTGAAATTAACCCAGTGAGACCACAAGAATTCAAGGGGACACACAACCATCTTGCGTGCAATTAACCCAGTGAGAACACAGAGAATTCAAGGGGACACACAACCATCTTGCGTGCAATTAACCCAGTGAGAGCACAGATGTCACTGTAGAGCTAAGGCGCTTGGAGGGAGAGAGAGCAGCAAGTGCCCGGGACCCCAGCAGGCAGGAGGGTCTAAAGTGAGGACCCCCGGCCTCCGGTGGCTGACACCCCAGCTGATGGCTTAGGAGTCAAAGGTCATCCTGACCTGGGTGAGGACTGAGCATTCCCCGAGGCCACACTGAGGCGTTGGGGGGACTCCACCCCCAGAGCCTTGCGCCTCGCCCTCCGCGGGCCATCTCCCCACCCCCTACCAATGCCGCCGGCCACAGCACGGGGGCTGACACCGAGGGCAGAAGCCCAGCCGTGACACTGGCACGCGTGAGCCCAGGCCCAGATGGACCGACATCCCCAGACGGCTCCGAGGAACAGAAAGGAGGCCCGGAAGCCATCCCGCCCCGCCACCCAGGGAGCGGGCGCGGTGGGGGGACCGCGGTGGGGGGACCGCCGTTACCTCATCTGTCTGGGACACCTGTCCGTCGGCCAAGGGCTCCAGCTCTGCGGTGGCCGGCGCCGACAGCACGCTGTGGTCAACACAGAGACACCAGTCAGCACGGCTGCCAGCGGGTGCAGAGCCTTCCCAGCGGACCCCAGGCCTGCGGTGCCCAGCTGCCTGGCCACCCCTGGCAGAGCCACCCACTCACCCCGGTCCCGCCCCGCCCAGTGCACGCCCCGCCCAGCACACCCCACCCACTCAGCCCACCACCCGCCTCCCCCAGTGCACGCCCCGCCCAGCGCACCCAAACACCCATCCCCCCCCCAGGGCACCCACTCACCCCTGCCCTGCCCCACCCAGTGCACGCCCCGCCCAGCACACCCCACCCTCTCAGCCCACCACCCGCCTCCCCCAGTGCACGCCCCGCCCAGCGCTCCCACTCACCCCTGTCCCCCCCCAAGTGCACCCACTCACCCCTGCCCCGCCCCACCCAGTGCACGCCCCGCCCAGCACACCCACTCACCCCTGCAGGGCAGGGAGCTGGAAGCGCTGCGCGCAGAACTGGACGAAGGCCCTCAGGTCCGTCTTGCTGACCCCCCCTATGGGGTTGATGTCCGCGCTGGAGCAGTCGTACTTGGTCAGGTAGCCGAGGAGGCTGCAGGGGCGAGAGCTCAAGGTTCCCCAGGGCCTGACAAGGTCCCACAACTCTGGCCAGCACGGGGTGTTGGAGAACTTGCTTCCTGCACGAGTCCAGAGGCCTGGCAAGTTCCAGGGTCCCAGGGAAGCTGCAGGGCTTGGGAGGACCCCTGGGGGGCAGTGCTGCCGGGCTGGGGAGGACCCCTGGGGGGCGGAGCTGCAGGGTTGGGGAGGACCCCCGGGGGGCAGTGCTGCAGGGCTGGGGAGGACCCTGGGGGATGGGGCTGCAGGGCTGGGGAGGACCCCCTGGGGGGCAGAGCTGCAGGGCTGGGGAGGACCCTTGGGGGGCGGAGCTGCAGGGTTGGGGAGGACTGCTGGGGCACGAGCAGGGGACGGGCACGCCAGGGAGGCGTCCGGATCAGGGACCCTGGCTGGGAAGCCAGGGCCAGGCAGCCTGAGTGGAAGGACAGAGGTCTGGGACGGACGGCCATGGCACGTCACCTCATGTGGCAGAGGCGCTGGAACATGCTACTGGGTTCCAGGCCCTGGGCTCCTCCCAGGGGGCACAGGCTGGAGGGAGGGGGCTCTGGCTGAGGAAAGCACCGGATGCTGCTGAATGTGGGTACCAGGGTGCAGGGGCTCCGCGACCCGATCCCCGCCCAGAGCCCAGAAGGCTGAGGACTGCAGAGCAGGCAGGGCCGACACAACTGTCAGCACCAGCGCGGTGGCTCAGCCCCTGGCTGTCACCAGCCAGAGCAGCCCGGCATGGGACAGGCCCCACCCCAACTGTGGCTCCAGCACAGACCACCGCATTGTCCAGACGGACACCCTGCCCACAGCACCGGCGCTAAATCAGCAACGCAAGAGACAGCAAATCCACCTGCCTTGAGCTGGCAACGACTCCCACAGTCTCCCACCTCCGCTGCCTCTAAGGAGCCTCTGGCTTCCCCACCCCAACCTCTTCCGACTTTCCCTTCCCAAGGACAGCAGCCCCAGAGAACGACCCCACGCCCACTCCTACAGGGCACAGGAGAGGGCTGGAGCACAGCCCAGGGCTCGCGCCGCTGCCGGGCAGGTCCTGGCTGGCGTCGGGCACTTGGGCTGGGGAGGCTTTCCACACATCCCGACTGACCACAAGTTTCAGGGGCTCCGCTGTCTTTCCAGGCTCTTTGGGCCTCATGCTTCCCCCCCAACCACACACACACACACACCAGCCCATCCTCCCTTTGCCTGAACAGATCAAAACCACAGCGCGGCCATGGAGTTGAGTCCTCTCAGAGAACCAGACATTGCACCCCACAAAGGCCTTTGTCCTCCAGTTACTTCTGAGAGATGGGGCTGGGCAAAAGACTGGGCAGACAGTGGGCAGCTGAATGGATAAGTGGGCTGGATTGATAGATGAAGAGAGGACTGATGGATGGACGGGTGAGCGGGTGGATGAACTAAAGGATGGGTGGATGAATGGATGAGTGGGTGGGAGGTGAATGAATGAATGAGGAGGTGAATGAACAGATGGATGGATGGATAGATGGATGGGTGGATGGATGGGTGGGTATATGGACAGGTGGATGATGGATGGACAGATGGATAGATGGGTGGATGCATGGGTGTATAGATGGGTGGATGGATAGATGGGTGGATGATGGATGGACAGATGGATAGATGGGTGGATGCATGGGTGTATAGATGGGTGGATGGATAGATGGGTGGATGATGGATGGACAGATGGATAGATGGGTGGATGCATGGGTGTATAGATGGGTGGATAGATAGATGGGTGGATGGTGGATGGACAGATGGATGGGTGGATGGACAGATGGACAGGTGGATGGGTGGGTGGATGGATGGGTGGATGGTAGATGGACAGATGGACAGATGGATGGGTGGTGGATGGATGGATGGATGAATGGGTGGGTGGATGGGTGGATGGTGGATGGACAGATGGATAGGTGGATCGATGGGTGGATGGACAGATGGATAGGTGGATGGGTGGGTGGATGGATGGATGGGTGGAAGGTGGATGGACAGATGGATAGGTGGATCGATGGGTGGATGGATGGGTGGATGGCAGATGGACAGATGGATAGACGGATGGGTGGGTGAATGGATGGATGGGTGGATAGATGGATGGGTGAGTGGATGGAGGGGTGGGTGGATGGATGGATGGGTGGATGGATGGATGGGAGGACAGACAGACGGATAGATGCATGGGTGAGGATGGATGCGTGGGTGGGTGGCTGATGGATGGACAGGAGGATGGGTGGATGGGTGGACACACTGATGAATGACACACTAACAGAGGACTGAAGGGACAATTACCATGACCAGTGATGACAGTGGTAACGAATCCTGTGAAAGCCCTCCAGAAATAAGGACTGAGGTCATAGTCAACCAGGTCCAATCTGTGTCTGCATCTCTTTAAAGCATGCCCCCGGCTCCGGGTCTCCGTCTACTAAAGCACATAGCTCCTGTCTGAAAGTGCTCATCCCATAGCTGGCCTGTGCCACGAAGGAAATCTCCTTTCTCCACCCTTCAACAAAGAAATGAGTTGCCAGATGCCAGGGGCTCGGCCTGTAACCCTCGCTACGCAGGAGGCTGAGATCTGAGGACTGAGTGAGGTTTGAGGCCAGCTGGGGCAGAAAGTCCATGAAACCTCATCTCCAGTTGACTAGCAAAAAGCCAGAAGTGGAAGCGTGGCTCAAGTGGTCGAGTGCCAGTCTTGCGTGAAAAAGCTAAGGAGAATGCCTAGACCAGGCCCTCGTACCCGAGCCAAACATAAGAGCACCAGCCACAACAGCGACGTGCTTTCCAGGAGGAACCTACACGCAAAGGAGTAGAGCAGGGCGCACTCCAGCCACCAAACAGGTGGGTGGGGGCGGGGGCCTGGCGGGGCACAGCACAGAGGGGGCTCGGGGTGGGGGGGGCAGGCGCCTCAAGAAAGCCAAGTCCGCCCAGCCCGCCTCCTCCAGTCAGGCGAGAGCTGCCCTGTTGCCACGGTGACCAAACGTGCAGGGCCGACCCGGACGGCGGGCATCTCCTTCCTGCAGACCTTGCCCACACCCAAGGACCCGGTCGGACGAGGCGGGGACAGTCGCCCACAGAGATCTGGGGTGTCCAGGGGCCAGGCCACACCCACCTCTCGTCCACGTTGGTGGTTCCGAGGACCAGCAGGCCCCCACGGGAGCCCCGGGACCAAAGGCTCAGTTGAGCGAACAGGTAGGCGATGACCATCCGGATACGAGCCTGGGGCGGGAGGGGAGGCGGGCGGGCTCATCCGGGGCAGGGGCCATGGCAGCTCCAGGGAGACCAGAAAGGCTCACTCTGGAACTTTCCCTCTGCCCTGCGCCACCCCCACCCCCGTCCCCCGGGGTCAGCGTGCCCTGGGCGGAGCCCGCCGCCCCAGAAGGCAGGAGGCACCTGCACATTCTGCAGGGCCAGGTTCTCCCGGCTGCTCCCTCCGCACGCGGCGAAGGCGGGGCTCTTCCCCGTGACCAGGCTGAAGATGCCCAGGACGGCCCTCACGGCCGGGTCGATGCTGAGACCCACGTGGTAGCTGGAGGAGGAAGGGGGCGTGCCCACGCGTGAGGAGCCGCCCTTCACCCCTGCTGGACAGCCATCTACGGGGCCGAGGCCCGGGCCGTTCCACGCAGCGGAGCAGTCCAGCGTGGGGGGACGGGACATGTCGGGGGGGGGGTCCCCACACACCAACCTCCTGCTCGGCAGGCTTGTGTCTCCCCTCGCTGAGCAGGCCCCTCCCACAGCCGGGCCCAAGGACGGGGACCAGGGGAGACGGCACGGGCTACAGCTGCGGCGTGCAAGCCTCCCGTGAAGAATCCCTGGAGTCTGGCTCAAACCCAGCAGCAAGGGGAACCCCACCCAGCTCCCAGGGGCGCCCCGACTCTGCCGTTTGCAGAGCGTCCACCGAGCTCCGACGCATGGCCGCCGCCGCCGTCCCGGGCTCGAGGGCCGGGCCTGCGCTACCTTCCGATCTGCTCGGCCAGCTCCCGGGCCCTGCGGCACGTCTCCTGGGAGGAATTCTCGCTGGCCATGTAGCAGGTGGTCAGCAGGCGCCCACAGAGCTCCCGCGGGTCCTGGGGGATGTAGCCGCTCTGGTCCACGATGAGCCGCACATCAGCCAGCACCTCCTCATCTGAAGACCCAGACAGAGACAGGGCAGGAAGCTCCTTCCCGCGAGCCCCGGCCACAGCCCCCCCAGCCACGGCCCGGCCCAGCCCTCGAGGTCGGTGCCCTTGCAGCCTTGTCACGAGCCCCTTGGCATGCTCTCCTGGGCACCATGAAGCTATCTGCAGCCAGGTGCCAGTCGCTGCTCCAGAGGCTGAGGTCTGAGGCTCCAAGCCAGCCCAGGCGAGAGAGTCTACGAGAGCCTCATCTCCAGCGAGTCACCCCAAAGCCAGAGGAACCGCGGCTCAGGCGACACAGTGCCAGCCTTGAGCGAAATGAGAGCCGAGTTCAAGTCCGGAAACCGGCACGCGCGGCGGAGCCGTCTGCGGTGCCCGTCACGCCGCTGTGGGGCAGAGCCAGGGGATTGGGCTCGGGCTCCCAGCCCAGGACGGGCTCAGCGGGCTTCCCTGTCCCCAGGTGAGTGGGCAGGACCGCAGGGCCCCCCTGGGCTCCCGCCCGCCCCGCGGCCGCCAGGGACCACTCGTCACCTACTTCCGCGGCTCACGGCCTGGCACACCTGGCGGCACATGGAGTAGACGATGCAGGCGGAGGCCGCGCTGTCCAGGCCGCCACTCAGGGGCAGGAAAAAGCCGGCCTGCAGCGGGAGGACCGCGCTGAGCTCCACCCCGCGGGCCCAAGAGATGCCCAAGGCACCCGCGCCCCCACGGGCCCGGGGAAGGGGGCACCGCGCATGCCAGGGGGCATTCGGAGGGAAAAGACCTGCCCCTCCCCCCCCCGCAGGCCTCACGCCCAGCCTCCACCCGGGAACTCCCACCAGGCCTGATGGCCAAGGGCAGGGCCGGGCGGGGCGGGCACCCCGGCACGCTGCAGGCCAGTGCATGAAACCCCTGCAGCCTGCACCCATCAGGCCTCTGGCGAGTATGGACAAGCTGTCCCCAGAGGCACAGGGAGCTGCACGCATCCAAAACACACAACCCAGGCCAGGCTTGCGCTACTCAGGAGGCTGAGAGCTGAGGATCGAGGTTCAAAGCCAGCCCAGGCTACAAAGTCCACAAGAGGCCTATCTCCCACAAACTACCAAAAATAAATAAATAAACAAATAAACAAGCCAGAATGGGAGCTGCGGCTTGAGTGGTAGAGCTCTAACCTGAGTAAAGGCAGCTCAAGGACAGAGCCCAGATCCCGAGTTCAAGCCCCAAGACCGCCCCAAGATTGGCACCACACACACGCACACACACACACACACACACACACACACACACACACACACACACACACACACACACACCCTACCCCTGCCAAAGTCAGGTGTATTGGTTCTCACCCATCATCTTGGCTACTTAGGAGGTTAACGGGAGAACTGTGACTTGAGGCCAGCCTGGGCAGAAAAGTTTGCGAGACCCATTTTCAACCTGCAGCTTAGCACAGTGGTGCGCTGCTGTCATCCTAAGCTCCCTGAGAAGCTGAGATGGGAGGATCACGGTTCTAGGCCAGACATAGACAGGAAGGTCTGTGAAACACCATCTCAGCAGAAGAAGCCAGACAGCCTGGCAGGCACTGGCCAGCCCAGCAACTACAGGAAGCCCAAGCTAGGTGGATGACGGGCCGGGCATGCTCTCAGCAGGAAGGGAGCCAGTATCTTAACAATGACAGGCCAAAACCTGTCGGGATGCGTGGCTCGGCAGTACAGCACCTGCCTAGCAAACATGAGGTCCTGAGTCTAAACTCCAGTACCACCAAAAAAATAATAAGTAGGGGGAAATCAATCCCCGAGCAGCCTGTCGTGCAACTCGAACCAATCTAGAAGACGTTGAGCTGGCTGGAAACAGGCCGCCTTACCTGTCGGCTTCGTCTTAGGAAGTCCCAGAGCCAGCAGGCAGGCCCAAGACTGTGGAGAGACCAGACGGCCAGTGTGGAAGGGGCGAGTCCAGCCCCAGGGCAGCACCCCTGGGTAGCTGCCCCCGGGCAGGCCCCCAGCGGGCCAGCGTCCCCACCCCAGGCTCCGCGGGGCCTGGCCTCTGCCAGCTAGCTCCCTCCGCCAGCTCCCCCGGCGAGTCCGAGCGCGTCTGCGCTCAGGCAGGCCTGGGCAGTGACCACCGCCGCCCCATGCAGAGGAGGGGGACACAGGGGACCGGGCCTCTGCCAGCACCCGCCCAGCACAGGGGCCCAGCCTGCGGCCGCCCAGGGCCCACCTTCGCAAGCCCAAGGAGACGATCATGGGAGGCTGGCGACGGCGAATCGCCATTTGAGGTGGGCCTAGGAGGAAAGGCGACCCGGGCCCCCAACGCCCAGGGTCCACCTGGGAAGGCGCCGGGCCCCTGCTGCACCCACTCAGTGCAGACCTGCCCCCCGCCAGCCCCCGGGGGGAGGGCGGCTGCCAGCCGCCCCCGGACACCCACCTGATCTCCTCCTCGGGGCTGTGGTACGTCCACGGCACGGGGGCAGAGACGGGCTGCAGCAGGTCGTCAGGGCACGAGAGGGCGAAGTCCACCTTGACCCGGGGGTAGGGGCTCACCCTGCTGGCCTGGGGGTGGACACGAGGCGGGACACGTGACCCCCGCCTTCCGGTGCCGGCATGGGTGAGGGACACCGGCGTGGCCGAGCCCTCGTGGTGCCCGGGGCCTGGCCTGGGGGAATAGGGGCCCGTCGGGTCCAGAGCCACGGGGGGAGGGGGGGTGAGGGCTGCGGAGCACCAGGCTGCAGCACAGCCCCGCCCTGCACCGGGGGTCTCGATGCACTGGCCCGGCCTTCGACCTCCCTCCCAGGGCAAACGCCCAGTCCCCGCGGGGCGCTCCCTCCACGCCCGCGGCCGCCCCAGCGGCGCCCACCGCACGGAGCCCGCCGGGCGCTCACCGCCAGGTTCCGGGACGAGATCTCCGCCCGGTAGCTCCTCACGTCCTCCAAGTCCAGCGTGGCCGTCAGGACCTCCTGCAGGGAGAGCGGAGGGAGGGCGCGGCCTGTCGCGGGGGCCACGCGGATGGGCCACGGCAGGGACGGGTGACACGCCACGCGGCTGCTGTAAAGCTGGGCGGGAAGCAAACCCGCCGCGGGGTGCAGAAGGGAGTTCATTGAGGGGGCGCGGGAAGCAAACTGCCAGCCACACAAGATGGAGGCGCGGGGAGACAGAGGGGACGGAAGAAGGGAAAAGAGAGAAAAGAGCGAGAGAGAGTAAGCGAGGAAAGGAGAGAGAGCGGGGACCGTGTTGAGCCGGATCCTATAGGGAAGGCGGGAGGTGTGGCCAGGTGGATTGGATGTGAGCTCAGAGAAGGGGGAGGTCACGGCCTCCGGGTGTGCCAGTTACCTAGGTAACGCGGGTACTGGGCGCAGACTTAAACAGGTGGGGGGCCTCTGCCTGGAGCCCTCCCGGGGTGACCTCACAGCTGGATCCTACACCGTCTCCTCCGTGGCCGCCAGAAACACCACCGCGTTCGGATGTGTTCTGGAGAGCCGGCCATTGCCGCGCACACGCGGCTCCTGCACTGAGGGTCTGCGGGGCTTCCAGGAAAGCGGCCCCCGCTTCAAAGTCACGCAAAGTGGGCTGGGGATATAGCCTAGTGGCAAGAGTGCCTGCCTCGGATACACGAGGCCCTAGGTTCGATTCCCCAGCACCACATATACAGAAAACGGCCAGAAGCGGCGCTGTGGCTCAAGTGGCAGAGTGCTAGCCTTGAGCGGGAAGAAGCCAGGGACAGTGCTCAGGCCCTGAGTCCAAGGCCCAGGACTGGCCAAAAAAAAAAACAAAACAAAACAAAGTCACGCAAAGTGAGGCTCCTTTTCTGCCCGTGCCTGTGGCTGTGGAGTCAGGGTGGCTGAGGGGCTGCAGCCGTCCTGCAACCGCGAGGAGCAGCGGCCGAGGGGCCGGGCCAGAGGGGGCCCGAGCTGCGGCACCCTCGCCCGGACAGGCCGCCCGCGGCGCAGGAGGCCACGCCAGCCCCGCGCTGAGCCTACGCGCAGTAGGGGGCTTCCGGCACGTTCACGGTCGACGGCGTTACGATGACGATTCTCATGCTTTGGCAGTGCTGGGGTTGCGGCGGGCCGGCGCTTGCCAGCCAGGCCCTCTACCCCCCAGCCCCTCAGGTCTTGATCACGTGGCTCCTCCTGCCTCGGCCTCCTGAGGGGCTGCCCTGCAGGCAGGCACGGCCTGCGCCACGTGGTGTTACTTCCACGGAAGCCGAGTCCTAATCACAGGCTGTTCTAGGATTTCGCGTCACTAAAAGCCAGTGTGGGCCCGCGTCCTGCCGCTGCGCCCCACGGCGGCTAACCACGGGGGACACCTGGCTCCCCCGGCGCCCGCCGTCTTTGCGGTGCCCAGTGCCAGCGGGTCAGCACCGAGAGGCACGGCTGTAACGACTCCCCCCCCCCCCCCCCCCGTCTGCCCTGGCTTGGGCTCTTCCTTATCTGTCACGCAGGGGGGGGCAGGCAGAGCTCGTCCAGAGCCCCGCCCCCGGCCTTCCGCTTCCCACTGCCTGACAGCGCCACAGCGCTGGCTCTGCTCCCCGCCCTGGGGCCCTCTGGGGGTCCCCCCTCCCAGTCACGCTTGCCGTCCGGCTGGGACGACAGGCACGGGCCCCAGAGAGCTCGTGTGACGATCGAGTCTTAAAACCTTCTGCCAGCCTGGCCTCAAACTGCGATCCTTCCAACCTCTGCCTGGAGCAGGCAGGGTTACGGCAGCTGACTCTGGTACTTCTTACAGCAGCAACGACAACATTGACAAAAATCACTAAGCACCACTGTTACGAAGCACGGAGGGGCCGAGCCGCCTTTATCTGAAGGGCTCGGCACCGGACGCGGTTGGCAAGCTGGGGCCACAGCGCTCATTTTGGTGCTTGCTAAATGCAGATCCCGAGGGCTCTGCTCTGGGACCCAAGAGGCTGGACCGGCGCTGGTCAGCGCGGCCCCCGAGGCCCCCCACGTCCTCAGGGAGCCCCCGGCCCGTGTTTCGAGGGCAGCGCCCAGCGCCGGTCACAGGCCTCTGCTCCGTGCCCACTGCCCACGCTCCACGTGACCATGAGGCCCGGGCGCCGCGTCCCCAGCTGAGCCCAAGCAGCCAAGCCGGCCGTTCTCATCTCCCGTGTCAGCCTGGCTGCCACCTGCCGCTACTTGCCACCCGGCGGGGACCACGGGGAGGGGGCCGCGCAAGGGCGGCACGGGCCCAGACCACCGTGGGGGGACCCCAGGCAGGGGTCACCGGGAGAGCGTGACACGGTGCCTCGACGCGGCCCTTACCACATCGTCCAGCGAGAACTGCGCCCCCTGGGCGACGATGCTGCCGTTCATGGCGACCATGGCGCAGCCGTCATAGTAGAGCCGGTCGCCGTCGCAGCCCTTCTGGTTGGCCAGCAGGTAGATCCCACCGTTCTGGACGCGGCCAGGGTGGCGCGGTTAGGGTGCCGGCCGCCGTCATGGCGACGTGCACCAAGGCGGGGACGCAGAGCCCAAGAGGTGCTATCTGTGTCCTCCCGGAGCCGCCATGGGTCCCGTCACCCCAGCCCCCCACACAGGCCTCCGGGGGACCCCAAGCCCCAGCCCCCCTCCCGGCAGGGCCTCCGCGGGACCCCAAGCCCCAGCCGCTGTCTCCCCCCACCCGCAGGACACACAGACGACCCCGGCTCTGTCCCTACTGCGCCCGCACAGCCCCCCCCCCGTGGTGCCCACCTTGGTGGTGGCCATGGTCACCAGGTCCACCCTGGCGTGGGCTTTGCGCAGCGTGTGGTGGCTGCCCGAGGCGTTGGTGAAGATCTCCACGCCGTCTAGGCCCATGTCGACGTGTGGGCTGCAGACAGGAGCGCGTGGGGGGGCGCCGCGGGGCTCCCCCTGCCCAAGCGCACTCCCGCGGCCGCCCCGCCCCGCCCGCCCCCGACGCCGGGCTCCCCGGGACCCTGGCTGACCTGTGTGGCGTCCAGAGCTCCTCGCAGATCTCGCTCCCGATGCAAGTGTCCCAGGTGGCCAGCACTGCGTCCCCGAAGGGCGCCGTTTCCTGAAGGTGAAGGTGAAGGCGGACGAGGGTTGGGGCCCACCGCCTCGGGACCCTGTGCGCACCCCAGACCCAAGAGGCCGCCACGCAGGCCAGGAGCCACCCCGTGTCATCCCCCACCTGGGACCCGTCCAGCGAACGCCACGGGGTGAGGACCTCGTCGTGTGCCCGCGCCAGAGCCTGCCCCACCCCGACACCAAGAGGCGCAGGACCCGCCCCCACGGACGCCGTCTCCGCCCCCAGCAGGCCAGGCCCCGCCCCCACAGGCACTGTCTCCACCCCCAGCAGGCCAGGCCCCGCCCCCACAGGCACCGTCTCCGCCCCAGCAGGCCAGGCCCCCTCCCACAGGTGAGCTCTGCAAGGCCCGGAGAAGCCCCCCAGAACCCATGTGCGTGGCTCCTGTCCTGGAGCACTGGCTAGGCTGCCCATCCTGAGAGGTGGCCCTCAGTGCACTTCCACAAGTCTCTCCTCTGCTTGTTTCCAGGGCTTTCTGGGGCTATCTGGGTGCATTCCCGCCCCGCCCCCCCCCACGCAGGCCGCACCTGCTGTGCGTTAAACGCACCTGGTTTGTCACGTCCTGTAACATCCGGGGGAGGAAGTACTCCTCTATCTGCCTGGGAAGAGGGCGCAGCGGTCAGGGACGGTGGTCCGGGAGACAGGATGGCAAAAATCATGACCACAGGCCGGTGCCACTGGCTCGCGCCTGTCATCCCCGCTGCTCAGAAGGCTGAGATCTGAGGATCATGGCTCAAAGCCAGCCTGGGCCCTGCCAGGGTGTGCCACTGGCACTGTCTTAAGTCCCTGAGACTCTTACATCGAATCAGCACCAAAACTGCAAGTGGCGCTCTGGCTCAAGTGGCAGAGTGCTAGCCTTGGTCAAAGGGTCTCAAGGACAGTGCCGGGCCCTGAGTTCAAGCCCTAGCACTGGCACCAAGAGAAAAAAAGAAAGCAGCGTGTTCACAAGGGAGGTGCGTGTCACGGAGTCCCTCCACAGTGAGAACAGGCGAAGGCACCCGGAGCACAGCTTCCACGGCAGGTGCCAAGGCCCAGGTTGGTTCTGGTGCCTCAGAGGCGGCCGGAGGCTGCAGGTCACCTCCTCCCTCCCTCCCCCCCAGCCCCCCCCCCACAGAAGGACCCCTGAGGCCAGTGGGCGGTGCTGAGCGTCCCAGCTACAGGTGCACTGACGGTGCAGGACAGCCAAGGATTGCAGATGGGGCCAGCGAGGGGTCTGGACAGCACAGGCCCGGTCCTTCCTGTGGGTGGGAGGCCACGCCCCTCCCGAGCAGGGCAGACACTGCCCCCGCGGAAGCTCTCCGCGGAGCACCCAGAACTCACCGGCTCCGGGCCCAGGGGGTGAACCAGCGCAGCTCGCGGTAGTTGGCCTGGTTGGCCAAGGCGGTCTTGGGCCGGATCAGCAGGATCCTCCTACAGCAGGAATGGGGTGCTCACACGGAGCCCCCCAGGGCGGGCCGCTGCCACCCAGAGCCCGCTGGAGGAGGGGTCCTGAGCAAGAGACTGTCCCCCTCTGCAAGATGGGTCCCCAGCCAGCGGGGCTGGACGCCCTGTGTCTCCATGTGAGCTGATGGACAGGGTCTTCCTCACCACCCCTAGGTGCCCTGTGAGTGGGGGGGGCTCAGTGAAGCACGGGTCCCCTGGTGGGGATCGGCCTCTCTGGGGGGCCCAGAGCCGGCAGAGGCGCCCGCCCCACCCACCTGTTGAGGAAGATCACTCTGCAGTTGTAGCGGACATTGCGATGCATCACAGGCCTGCGGAGAGAGGGGACGCGCGTGTCTGCACTGTGGAGAGGGGACGCGCGTGTCTGCACTGAGGAGAGAGGGGTCGCGTGTGTCTGGGTTGTGGATTGAGGGGACACGTGTGTCTGGGTAGTGGAGAGGGGACGCGCGTGTCTGCACTGTGGAGAGAGGGGACGTGCGTGTCTGCACTGTGGAGAGAGGGGACGCGCGTGTCTGGGTTGGGGAGAGAGGGGACGCGCGTGTCTGGGTTGGGGAGAGAGGGGACACACGTGTCTGGGTTGTGGAGAGAGGGGACGCGCGTGTCTGGGTTGTGGAGAGAGGGGACGCGTGTGTCTGGGTAGTGAAGAGGGGACGCGCGTGTCTGCACTGTAGAGAGAGGGGAGGCGCGTGTCTGGGTTGTGGAGAGGGGAGGCGCGTGTCTGGGTAGTGGAGAGGGGACGCGCATGTCTGGGTTGTGGATTGAGGAGACGCGCATGTCTGGGTTGTGGAGAGAGGGGACGCGTGTGTCTGGGTTGTGGAGAGAGGGGACGCGCGTGTCTGCGCTGTGGAGAGAGGGGACGCGTGTGTCAGGGTTGTGGATTGAGGGGACGCGCGTGTGCGCTGTGGAGAGAGGGCACACATGTCTGGGTTGTGGAGGGGACACGCGTGTCTGGGTTGTGGATTGAGGGGACGCGCGTGTCTGGGTTGTGGAGAGAGGGGACGCGTGTGTCTGGGTTGTGGAGAGAGGGGACGCACGTGTCTGGGTAATGGAGAGAGGGGACGCGCGTGTCTGCGCTGTGGAGAGAGGGGACGCGTGTGTCAGGGTTGTGGATTGAGGGGACGCGCGTGTGCGCTGTGGAGAGAGGGCACACATGTCTGGGTTGTGGAGGGGACACGCGTGTCTGGGTTGTGGATTGAGGGGACGCGCGTGTCTGGGTAGTGGAGAGGGGACGCGCGTGTCTGCACTGTGGAGAGAGGGGACGCGCGTGTCTGCGCTGTGGAGAGAGGGGACGCGCGTGTCTGCACTGTGGAGAGAGGGGACGCGCGTGTCTGCACTGTGGAGAGGGGACGCGCGTGTCAGGGTTGTGGATTGAGGGGACGCGTGTGTCTGGGTTGTGGATTAGGGGACACACCTGTCTGGGTAATGGAGAGAGGGGACGCGTGTGTCTGGGTTGTGGAGAGAGGGGACGCGTGTGTCTGGGTTGTGGATTGAGGGGACGCGCGTGTCTGGGTAGTGGAGAGGGGACGCGCGGGTCTGCGCTGTGGAGAGGGGACGCGCGTGTCTGGGTTGTGGATTGAGGGGACGCGCGTGTCTGCACTGTGGAGAGAGGGCACACGTGTGTCTGGGTTGTGGAGGGGACACGCGTGTCCGTGCTGGGCGGGCCCACCAGCAGCGTAGGGCCCAGTGTTCTGCGTCCACAGGCTGCTTCCCCCCTCCGGGAGCTCGGGCGCCCGAGGCCCCTCGGTGGCTTCTCAAGCCACATCCCCAAACGCCTGTGCTGCCGGCGAGCTGGCTCCCGCCCGTCAGCCCCGCTACCCGGGCGGCTGAGATCTGAGGATCGAGGCTTGGAGCCGGCTGAGGAGGAAAGTCTGTGACCCTATTACCAGTGACTGAGCAAAAAGCCAGAAACGGATCTGTGGTTCAGGCGGTAGAGCACCGGCCTTGAGGGGAAAGCTCCGAGACGGCGCCCGGGCCCTGAGTTCAAGCCCCAGGCCCAATACCAGCACACGCGCCCTTCCGGCGATAAAACTCAAAGCAGGAGGACAGTCTGCAGATGAAGCAAGTCAGGCGGCTGGTGCACACCCCCTGGCGAGAGTCAGAATCTTTCCCGTCGCAGGGTGGGCCTGACGGAGGCGCCGCTGTCGTCGGGGTCGTCACCCCCTCGCAAGGAGCCGTCAGCCAAGCCACTTCCCGCAGCAAGGGCTGTGTTTCAGGAGCCAGAGGCTCGGCTCAAGTGGTTCTGCGCCTGGGGAACTGTCGTCCTCACCGGCGTGTGCTTTGGCCAGGCGTCCTGGTCTTGCCGGTTGCTATGAACTTTGAACTCGTTTCAAAGCAACCACCTGAGCGAGGTCGTGCACCTCGGTGCTGAGCGGCAGGAACAGAGGCTGCGCGGACCGCCCCCCCACACACGCCTCTCTCCAGGTAGCACGCCCTCTGCAGAACTTTGCCCCGGTGAGTTCTTTCCCAGTGGGTGTCTCTATTCCCACACGACACCCCGGCTGCCTGATACATCCCAACACCCCGGACTGTGCTAGAACTCCCGGCCGCTGCCTCTCTCCTCTGCACGCCCTCCCTCACCTCACCCTGCGCGCTGGCCCGAGGCACCAGTGGCTCTTGCCCCAGCGCGTCTGCGGGAATCGCCTCTCGGGCTCTCTGTAAAGGTGGAAAGATCAGGCCAGAGCCTTGGGCTGCCTCAGGAAAGAGCGAGGGAGAGGTGGCACCAGCCATTGCGTCCGACTCCAGAGAGCAGCTAGAAGGCCCGGGGAGAGCAGAAAGGCTAATCACGGCTCACCATCAGCAGGTGAAGACAGCCAGCCTGGGGCGCCAGGAACACAGCTCCCATGGGGCTGGGCCTTGGCCAAGTATCACTGGCCCGGCTGTTACCAGTCCAAATGGGATCCGAGGTCAGGCGCCCGCACCCCTCCGCAGAGCCCAGCCCTGGCACCAGCACCTCCCACCGTCGCTGCTCCTTGCCTTCCCTCCAACCAGTGCCCGCATTCTGGGTGGGCACACGTGTCTTGGTGCCAGTACCAGGGTTTGAACTTGGGGCCTTGCCCCTTAGCTTTCTCTCTCAAAGCTACCCTAGACCGGGGTGACAGCAGGAAGCATGGCGGAGGGGTGGGGGGCTAGCCGGGCACTGGGAGCTCACACCTGCAGCCCTAGCTACTCAGGAGGCTGAGATCTGAGGATCACGGCTGGAGGCCAGTCCAGGCAGGAAAGTCCATGAGACTCTTAACTCCAAGTAAGCAGCAAAAAGCCAGAGGTGGAATTGCGGTTCAAGTGGCAGAGCACTGGCCTTGAGCAAAAATACGTTAAGGGAGAGTATGATGGGGCTGTGGGTTCAGGCCCCGGTTGCTGGCACAAACCCAGTGCGGAGGGGAAGGAGGGAAGAGGAGGGAGAGGGCAGGCGGGTGAGGGTTTGGGCTGTGTGTGTGTATGGACCTGTCACAAGGAAATCCCCCTGTTCAACGAGCATTTTCTAATTAAGAATGCAAAAGCAGCGAAAGAGAGAAGACAGAGACCCTGCTAGACAAATGTCCCCTCGCGGTGGGGAGATGGAGAGAGAAGGCACACGAGGCCAACAATGAGAACAAGCGGGTGCGGTCGCTCGTGACTGAAACACTAGCTGCTCGGGAGGCCGAGGTAGGGAGGGTCACAGTTTGGGGACGGCCTGAAGAAAACGTTCCTTAGACGCTATCTGTAAAACAGACAGCCAAATGACAGGCTGGAGGCATGGGTCAAGTGGAAGAGTGCCAGCTAAGCAAGCACCAGGCCCCGAGGGCAAACCCTGGTACTAGATTAGAAAAAAACAAAAAAAAAGGACTTCACACCATGTGGCGCTACATGGGTGGACATGTCCTTGTGCGCAGCCCGCCCTGCGGCTCACAGGGGGCCATAAAGCTCTCTGGCTGTGACCGCGTGACGTCACAGTCCCATTCGCACCAACCGTGCTCCTATGCCTGGAAGCTTCCAGAAAAACCTACGCAGTCTGTTTTCGGTGGCTGCCGCGGGGAGTATTTGGTGGTCAGGCAGCTGGGATGGGAGCAAACCCGCCTTGCCCTCCCACAGGCCCGTGAGACGGGGAACCCTGGATGGAGAGCGGCCCGAAATCTGCCCCTGCCCCTCCCCCCCCCGCCCCGCGCCGCCCCCACACCCGGCACCGGCCACTTACATCCCCACATCACAGATGATGTCCTGCGTGACCGGAGACTCCAGGAGGGCCTTCAGGACCTCCAGCGAGTGCAGGAGGGTGTCCGACTCGTAGTAATGATCCCAGCACCCGTAGCCACTAGAAGGTGGGGGGGGAGGGAGAGAGGACCAAGCAGGCAGGGGAGGGTGAGCCAGGCCCCGGGGCCGACTATGTGTGTTACTGGATTTTTTCCAATGCCTCCGGGGCCTTCTGGGGTGCAGCCTTTGGGGGGAGGGGCGGGGCGCACGATAGCACAGGTAGAATTCTATAGACGACACGAGGGGCCCCGCTCCGATCTTAAGTTTTTGGCTACTGTGCCTGCCCTTGGATTTTATCTGTATTTCATTCTGGTGCCCGTCGTAGAGCTTGAACCCCCGGCCTGGGAGCTGCCCCTTAGTTGTTTGCTCCAGGCTGGTGCTCTGCACTTGGAGCCATATTCCTACTTTGGGCTTTGGAGTGGTTAACTGCAGATGGGGGCATCAGAGACGTTCCTGCCTGGACTGGCTTCAAACCACGACCCTCAGATCTCAGGCTCCGGGGAGGATTACGGGCATGGGCGGGCGGGAGCCACAGTGCCCAGCCCACCTGAGATTCCTAGCAGCCCTTCATGGCCCTGTTCTAGGTCCACACAGCCATGACACCTCGAGAGCAAGAGGCACGGTTCAGGGCTCGGGCTCCGACGGTGGTATCTGATTGGCCAGTGATGACCTTTCCGGCCTGAAAATGGTTTGCTGTGGGCCCAGCTTTGTAGGGTAAGCATGACTGTGGCTACGTGAAAGCTCGGGGACAGTGCCCGCACCCTGGGTTCGAGCCCAGGACTGGCACAATAAGCACACTGCAGCACCTGGGGTTCTGACGGGGCCAGGAGCGGGGGGCAGAGGCGGCGGGAAGGAAGGCGGGAAGGACAGTGCCCTCGAGCTTCCACAGGGAGAGCAGTCCTGCGGCGCCCGCGCGGGGACTTCTGCACTCCCGAGCTAGACAAGAGTTCCGCAGTTTTGGAGACAACTCAGTTTGTGGCCCTTGGTCACATCAGCTCCAGGGGCTCTCCCACAGTGCTCCATGATGTTATAAAGCATAAAGACTCAAAGCCGGACTGGGGGCTCACGCCTATCATCCTAACTCAGGCCTAACTCAGGAGGCTGAGATCTGAGGATCGAGGTTCAAAGCCAGCCCTGGCAGGAAAGTCCATGAGACCCTTCAACTAACCAGTAAGAAGCCACAAGTGGAGCTGCGGCTTAAGTGGTGAGTACCAGCGAGCCACAAAGCTAAGGGGCAGCACCCAGACTCTGAGTTTAAGCCCTACTCCTGGCACAAAAAAAAACCCACAATAAAACAAGAGCACCATAAACACTCTGCTCAAGCCAGTTCCTGGTGTTGAGAAAGAAATGGCACCGAGGAGATGCCCCACCCAGGAGCAACTCTGGGCTCCCCTCCCCCCGCGTTCCCAGAATCCTCATTCCCCCTTAGCTCTGGGACCCAAGCATGCCACAAAATGGAGTGAGGAGGACAAGCATTCACACCGCAGTGCAGGGCCGAGGCAAAGTGGAGGACCGTTTCCAGGCCGCTCTGAGGTAGGAACAGACTTGCCCAGCCTCCCTGGGCCTGCTCTGGGCATAAACCAGGCCTGATGTCATGTTGCTGACCACCTCTTAAGGCGGCTGGGCTTCGACACCGCCCTCAGATCTACACATTTTCCACCGGTGGACACAGCTACCACTACATGCCTGCCACAGATATTACCACATAACCAGCTACCACCCAGAAGTAGGGATGGGCTTCTTCTTACCATATTTCCAGTTCTGGTCCAAGCCTGTATCTTGCTCCTTTGCTCTTGGCGATTTCAATACCTACGTGACATACAGAGAGAAAGAGGGGTAATTTCAGTCCCCAGGACGTGACCCTAGCTGTATCAGGTAGGGTCAGTGAGCCCGGCACTGGCGGACTCACATCTGTAAATCTAGCTACTCAGGAGGCTGAGATCTGTGCTTTGAAGCCAGCCTGGCCAGAAAATCCTGTGAGACTCCAAAAGTCTCCAAATAACCACAGAAAAGGCTGGAAGCGGTGCTGTAGCTCGAGTGGTAGAGCACTACCCTTGAGCAAAAGCCTAGGCCAAGCACCCGGTGCCCCCACGCTCCGCGGCGTCCTCTCCCACGCGGCCAGGCCTCCTGTCGAAATCCACCAGACGGCATGGCCACGTACACGTGCACACCCCCGCAGGTTTGTACGGAGGCTGGGGGAGCCTGCACGACGGGCCTGGGAGCGGGCGATGTGGAAGTGACAACCGGCAGGTGCCAAGGCGAAATGCGGGGTGAAGCTGGAGGCGGACCTCGAGTGACAGGGAACCAGTTCCTCACCCGGGCATCTGGTTCCCCCGAGGAAGGGGAGGGACTGCCCTTTCCACCCCAGGACATGGGCTCTGAGGACGGGAGGGGGAACCGGCCAGCGGGGGGGGGGGGCTCAGCGAAGGTTCCCCAGCCGCGTTCGGCCTCCTCTGGGAGGGGGGGGGGCTTCTCCCACGGCTGCCCCCCCTCTCCCCCCTCCCCCCGCGGAAGCCCAAGGTCAGGGAGCGAGCGTCCCAAGGTCGCGGCCCGCGCCCCTCCTCCGCGCCCCGCCCCGCCCCGGCCGGGCCACCCCCGGACCCACTCCTGAAGATGCGCCGCAGGTTGCCCTCGAAGTCCAGCGCCCACTGGTTCAGGGCGCACGCGGCCACCGTCACCTTGCGGCCCATCGCGCCAGGCCTGCGGGCGGGATCCGGCCCGACCGGCGACTCCGGGCCGCCAGCCCCGGCCCACAGCTCCGGCCCACAGCCGCGGCCGCCGCCCCCACTTCCGGGTCGCCCGCCCGGCCCCGCCCCGCCGCCCCGCGGATAGGCTGGAAGCGCCCTCTCCCCGCCCACGCCGGCAGGGCCCTCCTGGCGGCGGGGCGGGGCCTCTCGTCAGGCTCCGCCCACAGAGCGCGGGGGGGAGGGGGGCGGGGAAAGCGCTCAGTGCGCCTGCGCGGTGAGGAGGCTGGGAGACCCAAGCGTCGCCCTGGTGGCGGGCGGCCTGCGCGACGCCGGTCCATTTATTACACATTTCTTACACGCCTCTCCCTTCACCACCGCTCCTGCACAGCGGTCCAGCGCTTGGTATATTCCATTTGTGTTCAGTTGTAAGCATTTTCCCCTGCTGCTGTCAGATAAGCACTCTTTTTTGTTGTGGTTGCCAGTCCTGGGACCTGAACTCGGGGCCTGAGCACTGTCCCTGGCTTCTCTTTGCTCAAGGCTAGCACTCTGCCACCTGAGCCACAGCGCCACCTCTGGTGCTGAGGACTCCAACCTAGGGCCTGTGCATAGGAGGCAAGCACTCTACCACTAGGCCACATTCCCAGCCCTGGACAAGCACTCTTTTCACTTTTAGTTACATTTTCCCCCATTTATGAAGTCATGCTTGCTGGGACTGACAACTTGGAAACATCTTCCCCTTGGGGCAGTTTCAGCCCCTCAACCCCGAAGGGTCTGTTCCCTCCGCCAGAAAGTAAATCTTTACAACCAAGTCCCTGCTGGATGGACATCTGCCAAAAGAAGGACCTACAACTGCAAACATGTATGTTTGGAAAAAGGACCCGAGAGCCACTCTCAGGAATGTGCACTCAACCATGACGTTACAAAACACCAGGACACAAACCTGGGGCAAGTGGCTCACGCCTGTCATCCTAGCTACTCAGGAGGCTGAGATCTGAAGATCAAGGTTCAAAGCCAGCCCGGGCAGGAAGTCTACGAGACCCTTCAATTAATCAGCAAGAAGCCAAAAGTAGAGATGTGGCTCAAGTGGTAAGAGTGACAGCCTTGAGCGAAGACGCTAATGGACAGGAGTTCAAGCCCTAGTACAAATACACACCGATGCACACACACTGGAAAGTACTTCCTAATATTTAAAAAGTTAGTAATGCTGGTGGAAGGCTGAAATTTCAAAACCAATCAAGACCAAGAAGGAGACTGGAGTAAGCATCATTGAATGCTAAGTCATGGGGTCAAAGGCCATTTGTACACAACATATTTATTTACACAGCCTCACAGTATCTGTTTACTTGATCATGGAAGCAAAAATGGAGACTTCTATCAAACCACCTGCAGCCTGTGGCCAAACTCATCCTCAACCCTGGCACAACGGGAGATTGTGTGGCCCCCTGACTAGACACTGAAAGGCACCACACACTTACGTAGTTCACTACCCTGACCAAGAAGAGAGAAGAAAAATGGTGCAACCCTGCCAGGTGCCAGCGGCTCATACCTGTAATCTTAGTGCCTCAGCAGGCGCAGGACACTTTGTGAGAGTCTTTTCTGCCATTAGCCAGCGAAAAGTGAGCCCTAGAGCTGTGGCTTCAATGGTTGGGCACCAGCCTTGAGCAAAAGAGCTAGGGGATAGCACACAGGCCCTGAGTTTTCAAAGCCCAATACCACACACACACACACACACACACACACACACACACACACACACACGTGGGTACACTGTAGCTCCCTGGCTGGTTCCTGGGGTTTCAAAAAAGAGCTCTTGTCAGGCACTGGTGGCTCATGCCTGTAGCCCTAACTGCTCAGGAGGCTGGGATCGGAGGATTATAGTTTAAAGCCAGCCAGGCAGGAAAGTCTGTGAAACTCTTTTCTCCAGTTAACCACCAAAAAAAAGAAAAGAAAAGAAAAAAGCTCTAAATTATATTATTTGGATAATTGAGGGAAACTAGAGGTGAATAATATCTCACCGCTTTAAAAAGTGTAGTTGCGGGCTGGGGATATAGCCTAGTGGCAAGAGTGCCTGCCTCGGACACACGAGGCCCTAGGTTCGATTCTCCAGCACCACATATACAGAAAACGGCCAGAAGCGGCGCTGTGGCTCAAGTGGCAGAATGCTAGCCTTGAGCGGGAAGAAGCCAGGGACAGTGCTCAGGCCCTGAGTCCAAGGCCCAGGACTGGCCAAAAAAAAAAAAAAAAAAAAGTGTAGTTGCCAGAAAGCGCTCACCCTATTTTTGCAATGTAGGTGAACATGCGTGTCCTCGGGGAAGAACAGGCCGTTTGTAGGAGGAGGTACACGGTAGCCGCAGTTCACTAATGGCTTTGGGAAAGACAGAAGGAAAGATCATAAAACGGGCAAGGAGCCAGAGGAGACATGAAAGGTGAAGAGCTGCTCACTGTGAAGGGGGGAATGAAGAGTTAAAATAAACCCCATTTTCAGGCAGCCCCCGTTTTGTCTGTTTGACCTATGAGCAAACCCAGGGCAAGCTTATTAGGGCCCAGCCGGTCAAGAACTCTAACCGCCTGGGAATGCTTAACTCTAACCGCCCCCAGAATGCCTCGAGCCCTGAGCCCATCAGATTTGTACCCGTGTCCTAATCTTGCTTGCTTGAACACCGGATGGCTGTAGCTTTGCTTTTTGCCTTTATAAGCCCTGTGCAATCGCAGCTCGGGGCTCCCTCCTCACCTCCGCCGTGTGGGCGGGTAGGACGAGGCCTGAGTTGCAGCTCGCCTGAATAAAGCCTTGCGTTTGCATTTCGGGACGTCTGAGTCTCGGTGGCCTTCTTGGTGGTCTCCTCGCGACTTGGCACCACGACTGCTGCTGCCTCTACGTGCCCCAGGAAGGGCGGATCCCTGCCTTGTCCTCCCGGGTCCAGCAGGACCCCAGGCCCACAGCAGCAGGCTGGATCGCATGCCGCTCCGCAGGCCGGGATTCTACTCTGGGCCTGGCCCAGGATCCACCCTCGGTCCCCAGGGGACCACAGCCCTCCCCCCAGGGAGAGCATTCCACCGTGGGCCTGGCCAAGGCCATGGCCCTGGGCCCCCAGAGATGTTTTGAAAGTTTATTTTCTGCTTCCTTGTTGAGCCCTATAGAAGCCCACCCCCAAATCCAGTCCCTCCCACGACCTCCAAACCTGCCAGAAGGTCTGTGGCCCTCCCGGGCAATAAAGAGTCCGGGCCTGTGCACGATCAAGCCCCCAGAAATGACCTCGTGGCCTTGGCCTCCCTAAGCGGCGCATGCCTCGTGGACGGCCGCCCCGGGGGGCTGGAGGGGAACCCAGAAAAGGCCTCCCCTCCCCCATCTCTCTCCCTCACCCTGTCCCCAGACTCTTGATCTCCAGGCAGGAGGCTCTTCGCCATTGGGTGACTCCACCACCACCCAAAAGCCTTCAGGACAAGGTAACCAGCCGGGTCCATGGCGCAGGTGCCCCAAGCCGGACCCGGAGACTCTGGGAGGCCCCCTCCTGGCTGTGGCGTCCCCAGAGCCTTCAGGAGTCTCTCTCTCTGTCTCTCTCTGTCTCTCTGTCTCTCTGTCTCTCTCTGTCTCTCTCTGTCTCTCTGTCTCTCTCTCTGTCTCTCTCTCTCTCTCTCTCTCTCTCTCTCTCTCTCTCTCTCTGTCTCGCTTGACCCCTTGACACCTTTTAATTGGGACTTTGGGGACACCCTCTCCTAAGGACTGCGATCCATCCATTTGCCTTGGGGACGCCCGAGGTAGTCCTACCAAATTTTCCAAATTGTCCTTCAGAGACACCCCACGACTTGCCCAAGGTCTAAGCTCAGACGCTCGGGCTGACTGACTTTTAGTCAAGGGAAACTGACTCGTTTGTCTGCTGGAGTCTGGACTCACGCTCAGGGAAACCACGGCCACCGCCGGCCTGAACGCGGAACCTTGGGCTTTACTCTTACTAATTTAAACACTTCTCCAACAAAATAGCGAGGGGGCCGAGGTCCCCTACACCCAAATTTTCCTCTACCTCCACTCCAGAGACACCCCCCCCCCCCGTTCTGTTCTGCTCACCAAGTCCTTCTCTTCCTCCGCTTCAGACCACCCGTCCTGCCTCAAGCCTCCGGGCTCTCGCCTCTAGAAAGGGAACTTTCCTTGCCTTGTAGCTACCTCCAACCCCCGCCCCTTCCTCTCTGTCTCTCTCTGATGACCTCCATTTACCATGACATCCCCTCCGTTCCTGCTGACAGCCCTTCAACTTGTGCCCTTGAGAGTGAGATGGGGCACCGTCCCAGGGACCCCCCTCTAGGTTCCTTCCCTCTTAAAGGCTAGCTGTCCTGGATCAGCGGTTCCATAAGCCCAAGTCTTTGCCCCATTCTTTCATTCCTCCTCTGGATTCTCTAAGTGAAAAGTGTCTGTCAGCTCTGAGTGGAAGAACCCAGTTTTAGACATAATTTAACCCTCAGCCCTTCCCCCAAAGTAGATGATGTAGCCGCATTAACCCCCGCCCTGGTCCTGAAACCACGCGGAGCTCCAGCCTCCCTCGGCACCAGCAGAATGCTGTCCACCAGGGTCTGATCACAACTGTTGCCCCCCCCGCCCCCCGCGAGCTGTGTGTTACTTCTGATGTCTAGCAGAAGTGCCCCCAGCCCCTAATGACCCCATGCAACCTCATGACATTGCTTATGAGAAGGCTAACTGCAAATTTTGCTTCTGTGAATCAGCTTGCTTGCTTGCAAATCTGCCTCGCCACCGGCCGGTGGGTTTTGCCTTTATAAACCACGCCCTACCAGGGGTTGAGGCTGGAGTCCAGGACCGGAGAGCCCCAGCTTGCTAACAGAACTCCTTTGTCATCTTTAACCATGAGTCTATTCCTTTTCTCTTACCAGAGTCTACTCACTTCAAAATCTGGATTCTTATGCGGCCCAGACTCGGGAGCTGGGACCACGCGTCCGTGTGGCCTTCTAGCCTGGGTATAAGGCAAACATCACAGTCAAACTTGTCACACACAGGTGACCAATGAGGATACAACACTTACAGAGCATGCTAGGCTGCACGCAGGTGGCCAATAGAGTTACAGTCTGTCTCATAGTATCTATTTGAACCAAGCTATCATTCTAGTTAGAATTGATGCATGGATTTGGCGGGGTTCGCATGATGCAGGGGGATACGCCTACTCATAGCAGGTTCCCTTGAAGCTCCCAGGCATCAGGTGGTCAATTTCCATAGCTTATCATAATCAAGGGGAGCTTCCCTGGATAGGGAGGTGAGGGCTTAGTGTTGATGAAGTTGGCTTCTGCTCTAATCTGAGCTGGAGTCAACCTGGAGTCCCTCCACAGTTAATGATGGCACTGCCCAGATCTGACCTCCCTATTACAGTAAGAGTATGTCTTCTCAGATAAAGCTTAAACCAAAGTTCACTTAAGTGTTCATGTCAAGGACATTCAAATGAACACCTTTCAACTCAAATGCTATTTTTCCCTGTGTAATACGGAAGCTGTTGTGGATGCAGAGCTAAAAGGACACCAACTCCTGCAGTCATTCTTTGTTATAATGACAAAGGCTTAGTGACACTTACAATAGCTTAGCCTCCATTAATATCCTAAAGTGTTACATGCAATCAAGAGTAATTATCTTACACCCACGTTTTTCTTTCCCTTCCCTAGATCAGGTAGGCATATATACAATACACAGTGTACCAAAAACATACACAGTAGCCACGTGGCACAAAAAATGTACACACTGCCCTATTATGTAATTGTACCCCTTTTGCACAACACTTTGTCAACAAAATTTAATTAATCAATAAATTTAAAAATGAGTAATTATACGGGCTGGGGATATAGCCTAGTGGCAAGAGTGCCTGCCTCGGATACACGAGGCCCTAGGTTCGATTCCCCAGCACCACATATACAGAAAACGGCCAGAAGCGGCGCTGTGGCTCAGGTGGCAGAGTGCTAGCCTTGAGCAAAAAAGAAGCCAGGGACAGTGCTCAGGCCCTGAGTTCACGGCCCAGGACTGGCCAAAAAAAAAAAAAAAAAAAAAGAGTAATTATGTTTCTATTTGATCTCCTTGTTGCTTTAATTGGGAATTTTAAAAAGGGGTTTTGTGGTAAACACTCATCTGAGCTGAAGATTGCAGTTCAAAGACAGCCTAGGCGGAAAAACCCTTGAGACTCCATCTCTCCATTAACCAGCAAAGAGCCAGGCTGGAAGCACGGCTCAAGAGAGACTCATTTCTAATTAACCAGCAAAATCCTGGAAATGGTGCTGTGGCTCAGAGTGGTAACTACTAGCTTTGAGCAGAAGTGCTCAGGGGGCAGGGCCAAGGCCCTGAGTTCAAGCCCCATGATGACAAAAGAGAAACCAACTGGGAGAGGCCACCCCAGCAATGAGCACCTAGAGCCCTGGGTCAAAAGCTAGTCCTGCAGCAAGAGGGCATGGTGTCACATCCTAAATGGTGTGGCCCTTTCAAGGAGGTGAACAGAAAATAGTAATTTGCTTGCCCATCTCATGTCCATAGCTTTCCCCCTTCTAACTGGATAGGAATTCCATTCTTGACTTTGATACCTGCTATTCATAGGAAATGACCAAGGCCGCTCACCAGGCCCTTAACCACTCCAATCCAGCCCTAGCCTCTGACTGGTTATGGGCTTATGCTCCAAATGGAACTCTCCTGGCTGTGGCCAGGAGGTGTGCTCCTGTGTCCTTCATGCCAACTGGTCAGTCCTGCCACCTTGTCAGCCTTTGACCTGATCTCACCTTTTTCAAGTTTCTTTTTAACAGGATAACAGCCCTCACTCGGGACACCACCTAGGAGCAAGTGGAGGCCCTGCAAGTGGAGGCCACTGCAGGCCACCAGAGGCCTCATTTACCTGCTGGGCCAGCCGGCAGGGGAGCAGGAATCCTGACTGAGGGGCGGCGGGGATAAGGAAAAGGAAAAATAAGGCAAGAGAAAAAAGACAAGAGACAAAGATGGGGTACGGGAGGTCTGCAGCCGCAAGGTTGAACCTCAAGACTGCAGCCTTGTTTATTCTTTTTTTTTTTTTTCATTTATATGTTTTATTTGGAAATGTTTATACCAGAACAGTGAAATTAAATTTTAGAGAGAATGGATATCATTACTTCAGTTATCAGCAGTTTATTATAAAAGGGTGATACGGAAATTATTTACATGATGAAAGACCTCAGAACTTCCATGGAATGGGCAGCTTCACATGATGCCATTTCAGTGATGCATTCACTCGACATACTTCCCAAGAATGTCACCATCTCTAAATAAGAAATAATCCTTGTCATCTAGAACTACTTTGGTGCCTCCATATTCTGGAAGAAGAACTTTATCACCCACTTTCACACTAACTGGCTGAATCTCTCCACCCTTTCCTTTAGAACCCGATCCCACGGCCACTACTGTGGCTTGCAATACTTTTCCTTGAGACTTTTCTGGAAGCATAATGCCTCCTTTGGTTACAGTTTCAGCTGCACTCCTTTCGACCAACACTCGGTCAAACAAAGGGAGAAACTTCCTAAATGCTTGTCCAGCCATGACTCTCGCGGTCGCTACTCGGACTCTGCTCCCATGACTGCGCTGCAAGGAGAGCTCGTTTATTCTTAACATCCAGCTTATATGCAGTTTGGGAACCAGGGAATGGAATAGGGTTACCAAAGTTTAAGAAAATAAGAAAGCTTTTAAGACTGTAAATAACAGGAGGCAATGAAACAAGACAAGGCTGAATGGTAAACATAAGCCAGGCGCCTATGGACACAGTAAAACATCTTGGTAAGTGCTGGCTGTCAATTAAGCCAAATCTTACCGCATTCCTTGTGATAACAGCACAACCAGAGGTCAGGATGAGGTTAGCTGCTAGTAGCTCCCGACAGTTCCCCCGTCTTTTTATTCAAAGAAGCGAACCCGCCTGTCTTAGGTGGGGTGGGTACCCCAGCCTGCCTTACCCGTCTTAGGGAAACAACTTCAGAGCAGTGCTGAAGCCCCCATGTCTTAGGTTGGTCAAGCTGGTACTGCCTCATACCCGTCTCTGGCTGCAGTTCCTCTCAGGGGAAAGTTCATTTACTTGGAGCTTGATCTTATGCAGCTGGCTGGCTAAGCTCATGAAAGAGTTTTGTAATATGCGTACAATGCAAGGAAGGCATAGGCAAGCCATCAGCAAAAGTATCCCTGGGCCGAGCAATGTCATTAGCAGCCCTTTAACGTTAGTCAAGGAAGGGACATACTGTTGAAGTTGTTCAAACAGTTCTTTTGCTGTTTCTGCCACTTTAAAGTCCAAAGGCGGAGCCTGTTCTAGTCCAGCTATTTGTCTATGGAGTTGAAAGAGATCTAAGGACAATTATTATGGTGCCAAATACCATTTAGATGTGCTACAACTTGTTCCCAAGGATAGCTCGACCCATTATACTTATGGAGGGTCACACAAATAAAGTCAAACCCAGCATGACAGCGCACCCGTTGCAAAGTTTGTAAGGCACGAGTTTGTTCTCCCAGAGACAACACAGATTCATACAATGCTTCTAATTTTTGTTCTACCTTATCATCAATCCTGCCTTGAAAGTGCAGGGCTTGCGTGGTATTATGAGCAAGCTGGTTAACATGGTGAGCTGTCTGCACATTTTGTGTTAAAGCCACAGTAGCCGCTGCAGCAGAGGCAGCTAAGGAAATAAAGGCTAAAATTCCTGCTATTAATAGCCCTACAAATCATCTAGGGCGCATAAGTTCTTTTAAATGTTTTAACACTTGAATACCTGTTTCTTCATACCAAGCTTCAGATAAGTTTACAGGAAGCATAACAAATGGTGGTTGCTTAATAACAATTACAGAATCAGTAAGGCCACTACAAGCAATTTGTAAAAGAACAGTTAGTGCAAGTAACATTGAAATACATAGCTCCTATAGAAATATTAAAAGGTCCATACATAATAGCATAAGGGGGTGTTACACAACTCATAATATTCTTTAAAGAAGTAGAAGTGGGCCAGGAGATATTGCTCAGGGAAGCCACTAACATCCAGACATGGCGTTGAGGGCGTCCATTCATCCACCACAGACCTGGGTTGAACCTGTTGGTGAGATTTGCTCCGGACCAGTCTGTCAGCTGAGAATTAGTTCCTGAAATATTGGTTATAAAAGGGTGATCATGTCTACACTTTATGGGGTGCAGTTCTCCCGTGGATTCTACAATTTGAGAGGAGTTGATGCAGCGAGGTATCATGAAGGATGAGGTAGAATTGGCATGTACAGGGAACCCAGTAGGCAATGAAGTCATTCGTATATTATATACTTGACTATTATCAGGAATCCAAATTCTATGATTTATGGATTGCATTACAGTACAGCCTGGAATATAACTGTTGGAGTCAGTTGTAAAGCATAAAGGGGTTCCAATGCCAGAAGCTGCAAAGTCTCCCATCTTAACATGTTGGACAAAAGGGTCTGGAGCTGTACCGTACGCTGATCTGTTGACATGGACGAACACCTCAGCTCCCTCCCAGGTCGCAGGGTGCACAATCGGTGGATCTGGCACGTAAGCCCAGTGGGTCAGCGCTTGTACCGTTCTGATGAGTTTCCACAATCCGAACACAGCGCTCAGGTAGCCAGCGGGCATCATTTTCGTCCTGTGAAAAAACACAGACATGTCCTCGACCCCATGTCAATACCGGATCGGGCCCGTGCCAAGCACTTGTTAGAGGATCTTTCCACTTAACTTGGGCAAAAGCTCTTTGCTCTCTCTTTTCCCAGAACCGCTGTGCTGCGGAGTGGCCATTGCAATCCAAATTTAAAAAATTTAGTACAAATAGAGCATGAGAAAGTATATTAACAGGAGAGAAGGGGTATAGTTCCCCCCCTTTTAATTTAGAAATTTGGTGTTTTAACAAACCATTGGCCCGTTCGACAATTCCTTGACCATGAGGATTATAGGGAATTCCTGTAGAGTGAACAATTTGGTAAGATTTGCAAAAAGTTTGAAAAGCTCGCCCAATATATCCCGGACCATTATCAGTTTTAATTTGTTTGGGAAGTCCCATAGTAGCAAAGCAGCGTAAGGCATGGGAGATGCAATGTTTGCCAGCTTCCCCGCTAAGAGGAGTGGCCATAATAAAATTAGAGTAACATGGACAAAGCGGAGCCGTCCAAAAGAGGGGATGTGGGTAACATCCATTTGCCAAACATGGTTGGCCACTAAGCCTCGAGGGTTAATGCCATGGGAGGGCACAGGGAGGAAGGTAGCACAGTTGGGACAAGTTTTTACAATTTGATGAGCTGCCTCACGAGTAATATGAAATTGCTGACGTAAGGCACGACTGTTTTGATGGTGGGCAGCATGTGATTGCTTTGCTACGTCAATTTGAGTGAGAAAAATGTGAGTAGCTCCATCCGTAATAGCATTGCCCTCACTTAATGGTCCAGGAAGCTTAGTATGGGCACGTATAAATCCAAAAAAAACATGGACAGGTGCAAGAGCGAAGAAGTTGTATCTGGCGAAAAAGAGTTTGGATAGTGCAATTAGCTGTACCAAGAAAAGGGACAGTTTCAATGACCTGAAAGGCTCGAATAACATAATGACTATCCGAATATAAATTAAAGGCTTTAGTAGGTAAAAGTGTAAGGGCCTCTAAAACTGCTTGAAGTTCAACTTCCTGGGCAGAAGAAAGACCAGTGTCCCAAGATTTAGTTTCACCCTCAATAGTAAGAGCTGCCGTTCCGTTAGAGGATCCATCTGTAAACACCAAGGCAGCCATAGAAAGAGGAGATAAGAGATACAACCCGAGGAAATATAAAGGCATAAGAAGAGGCGAGTGAAGCAACTTGTTAGAGGGATAATGATGTGAAATTGTACCCACAAAATTGGCCCAAGCAATGGCCCAGGAATCACAATGGATATAAAGCCATTCTTGCTGCTGTAAAGTATAGGGGATATAAATAACCTGTGGATCTCGTCCAAGATACTTACAAGATTCCACACGGCACATGTGGACTAACGTGGCTACCAATTCATAATAAGGAGTTAACACTTTTGAAGGAGTAGCAGGCAGGGAAAGCCACAAAAGGGGTCCTTTCTGCCAGAGGACCGCTGTTGGAGAATGAGGTGTAGTTAAAATATAGGCTTCCCAAGGGGCTGAATAATCAATATAATTTATATGTTGGGAAGAAATGGCAGAATTTACTGTGCTTAAGGCTTTAGTTGCTTCAGTTGTCATTTCTCTGGGAGATGTAGGGTCAGGGTCCCCCTTTAATAGATCAAATAAGGGTTTTAATTCAGCTGTGGATAATTTAAGATAAGGGCAAAGCCAATTAATATCTTCCAGAAATTTTTGAAAATCATACAAAGTACGCAAATGAGAAGTCTTAACCTGTTATTTCTGACTAGTAAAATAATAAGGACCCAAAATATGACCAAGAGGGATTTTTATTTTTCTCTGCCTGGGCTGGCTTTGAACTGTCCAAGGAGTCTTAGCCATAAAAGCCCTTTTTATTTCCAAATAAAGCAACAGGAGATCAAAAGGAGTAGAGTTTACCTGTAAGTTGCTAAGAATTGACCAACAAGTAGTTGCCAGAGTTTTGCTATAACATTTAAAGAACGGCAGACTGAATGAGATCCATGTGCTATTAAATCAAATCATATTATTTAACCTTACCTTACTGGCACGTGAAAGAGAAAACAAATGAATAACAATAAAAGTCTCAGCTTCAGTGGATCTGAAGTGGCAGTGTCTTCCATCCCCAATTAGCAGGCCAGCAGGAGAGATGGTTTGCATCTGGATAATTCTGTAGTAGAGTTCCCTGGATAGGCTGTCACATTTCCTGCTTGTTGCCTGTAAATTTCTACACAGACTGGTTAAGGGCATTTTTAAACAGATTTTTGAAGGCTTGGGCCTTTAACCATCTTTCTAGTCACAAAATCCACACAGATTGAAGGCTAACCAAGTCTGCTCTCTGTAGCAGTTTCTGAATCACAAACAACTCCCAGTTTGGGAGCCTACTGTGGAGGCAGCTTTCTGTAGCCATAGACTGCCATGGTCCACTCAGCTAGCACACATGTCAACCTGTGTCCTATAAAGCAAAATGTTAATTTGGGATCCGGAAAATTTAGGTTAATAGTCACACCTGTGCAGTTATTTCAAAATGACTCTGGTCCCTTGATCTTAAAGAGTTTATGAGAGCACAGTGAAAAAAGAAAGAAAAAAAAATGGAGAAGCAAAATCTTAGTCTATACCAAAGAATTGTCAGGATTAGATGTACACTTGACTCTTAGCACAGATAGACATAAAGAATAACACACTGGTTGTACATTATTGTACTTACATCACGTGCTGTATATTAAAACCTTTTGGAGTTTTTCTTAGACATATTTGTTTGCACTCAAACGTATCAGTTTGGGTTTAAAACCTGTTTTTTATTTTTATTTTAAGTTTTACCAACAGACAGACATAGACATACATACATACATACAGACAATGTGCACACGTTTTGGGGCACGCTTAGAATTGTTCTTTAATTGGCTATGTAAGTTTTTCTGGAATTCCAGTGGCAAATGATATTATTTTGCCTATATTCTAGAACCACATGGTTAGATAGTAAACAAAAAAACCTTTTTAGCAAACCAAAATTTTGAGATCATCTGAAAAGCCACATTTTGAGAAACCAGTTTAGCTCCCAAGGGAAGCTTATGGGAGACAGGACATGAACACAGACAGTGAGCTCACAGTAAGACACCTTCATCTTCCAGCATTTGAATTGTAAGGCACCTTTGAAATGCAAGGCCACAGGACTTCAAGTCCCTGCCCAGCCTCCAGGAATTTGGCATGCTTGTCACCTGGGGGATGGGCAGGCTTTCACTCCAACCAGTCCTATTGTCTACCATGTGCTCAATGCTAGAGAAAGCTTATGATTTAGCCAAACAAGCAGAATTTAACTGAGTCTCCAAACTTAACATCAATAACAAGAATAGAAAACCTTCCTTTGAGTCTTTTAAAGCAGATGTTAAACAAATATCAATACCCATCCTATGTCACAGGCAGAGTTTAGAGGGAGGCAGAAAAAGAGACAGAGAGAAATTCATCTGCCTGAGCGCTCATAGAAATTAGGTAAGTCCTGCAAAATATTCCAAATATATAAGATTGGGCTCAAACTTGAGCAGCTTTCCTGAAGCAATTTAGACTGTCCCCCACTTGATGAGTGACCAGCGGAGCTGAACTAGAGATCAGTTGTCCCCAAACACCCACAATCGCTGATTTCCTTGACCTAGCCCAGTGGCTTTATGGAAAATGTAAGCTCCAGGCTAATGGTCACTCACCCTGGTTGAGGTTTCAAATCTGTCGTGGTGGATGGAAATAAAGCGCTCCGTCAGGAGAAGTTACCTCGGTGGTGTTAGCATTTCCCTAGCCTCAGGTTCCTCCCCACTGCGAGTAGCCTGCACCTAGGAGAGCTGTAAGTCGCTATAACTGGTTTCAACATATTCTCAACATGGGTCAATCTATCTTTAGTAGGCTCATTGCATAATTCCTCCTCAGTGTCTGAGCCATCTGAGTCTTCCTTAATGTCTAGCACAGTGGGTTCAGGTCTTGTTAATTTTCTCAGCTCTTCCCGGGCAGCTGCACAAGCTCCGGGGGCTGGGTGAGGTTCATCAGGCCCCTGTTCAGTTTCTCTGATCGACTGATCAAATCTAACCCGGTCATGTCTAGGATCCAAACAATCTCGGACCAGATTCCAGAGGATGAGGGCATCCGCTGGGGTTTTCTCAGGGCCATTTACATCATAATACTCCTGAATCTGTTTCCCTATTTTCTGCCAAGTTTCTAAGTTAATGGTTCCTTCCTCCGGGAACCAGGGGCATGCTTCCTCAACAAAATGAAAGAAACGTTCTAACTGAGTTTGGCCAATTTTCACTCCCCGGGTATGTAGCATGCCTTTGAGGGCCTGCACGTATAGCGTGCGGCTATTACCTTGTCCCATAATTTATTACTCCCAACAATACACTCTCCTCCCGCTCTCCTTCCCAAGTATTCGGACGTCCTTACCTGAGCGGGGGTCACCCGCCGTCGAGTCCCTGTTCCAGGCGCCAAACCTGCCGGGCCAGCCGGCAGGGGAGCAGGAATCCTGACTGAGGGGCGGCGGGGATAAGGAAAAGGAAAAATAAGGCAAGAGAAAAAAGACAAGAGACAAAGATGGGGTACGGGAGGTCTGCAGCCGCAAGGTTGAACCTCAAGACTGCAGCCTCGTTTATTCTTAACATCCAGCTTATATGCAGTTTGGGAACCAGGGAATGGAATAGGGTTACCAAAGTTTAAGAAAATAAGAAAGCTTTTAAGACTGTAAATAACAGGAGGCAATGAAACAAGACAAGGCTGAATGGTAAACATAAGCCAGGCGCCTATGGACACAGTAAAACATCTTGGTAAGTGCTGGCTGTCAATTAAGCCAAATCTTACTGCATTCCTTGTGATAACAGCACAACCAGAGGTCAGGATGAGGTTAGCTGCTAGTAGCTCCCGACACATTTATATTACCTTGCCTGCTCGGCACAGACCCGGACCCTGAGGACCTCATCTCCAGTGACTCCTCAGTGCCCCCATGTCAGCAGGAAGTAGCCAGAAGGATAACCCCCAACTCGTTCCCCTCTCTCCCCTCTGGGCCCAACTTTTATTATGTATCCAAAGACCCTATATGAAGGACGTGCCTCTCTCCTCTAGGCCCAATCTTTTTATGTGGCTAAAGGTGGAATATGAATGAATGACACCTGCCTTATTCCCCCAGGTCAAGCAAGACACCAGGTGCACACAGACAGGCTTGGCCACAAGTCTGTCCGCAGGCAGGTTATTCTACTCTGGACCTGGCCAAGGACACTGCTCTGGGTTTGTTTTTTAATTTCTGCTTCCTCGTTAGGCCTTATATAAGCCCACCCCAAAATCTAGTCCCTTTAACAACTTCCAAACCCGTGGGAAGGTCTGTGCCCCTGGCTGGCAATCAACAGTCCTGGCCTGAGGACCATGCGGCCTATTCCTTTTCCCTTCTCCATTTCCTAACACGCACGTGTTTACTGCCAGTTCAGCTTGTTGACGGCTAGGCTTTTCCAACATGGCTCCGGAGACTGAGGTCCCTGCCTGGTGGCTCTGTGCGCCTGGCTGCCGAGAGGGCTAGGATGGAAAACCAGCCCAGGCAGGAAAGTCTATGAGACTCTTGATCTTCACCAAATGGAGACGTGGCCCAAGCGGTGGAGCGCCAGCCTTGAGTGAAAAAGCCAGGTGAGAACACGAGGGTCTGCGCTCAAGGCCCCTCGCACGTGCGTGCATCTCCCCGCAGGGGCGCCCACACACTGCCGGAGGGTCCCCGCGGTTCTGTTTGCCTGCTAGTTTACTTAAGAAAGCTCTGGGCTGCGGGAGGGCCCCCGCCCTTGCAGGGCCGGTCCGGGGCCCGGGACTGTGGCCTCCACCCGGCCGGCCGGGCCCAGCACCCGGTGGATGGCGGGCTCCTTCCGGGCTCCTTCCGGGCTCCCCGGGCGTCGACCGGCCCGGGTCCGTCCTCACCCCGGCGTCCACGTGACCATCCGCTGGCCCCTCGCCCCAGGGTCCGGGAGTCCAGGGCGCAGGGCCTGAGGACCGGGCACTGCGTGAAGCGCCTCGCAGACGGGTAAACCGCGGCACGAGGAGCCCAAGCTCACCCAGCAGGTGAGTGGATTGCCGGAGGGAGGGCTCGGGCCCCGACCCTGACCCGGCCCGGGCTGACCGCCCAGAACCTCCGGGAGCCCGAGGCCGTTCGCTCCGCGGGGGCGGAGCCTCCCCCCGGGCGGGGCGGCCCGTCAATCCCCAGCGCCGTCGCCGCCGAGTGGCTCGCGCGGTGGACCAGAAGTCAGCTCAGGCGTCTCGGCCAATCGTAGGGCGCGGATTCGCAGGCCGCCGGAGGCCAGCCGCCGATTTGTCGCCTCCCGCCTACGTCACGGCGGGGGCGGGGCTCCGGGCGGGCCCGCGCCGCGGCGGTTGGGGCTTTAGGCCTGTGGCGCGCGGCGTGAGGAGCAGAGCTGCGGGGAGGTGAGGAGCGGGCGCGGCGGGGGGCGGCGGGCCCGGAGTGGGGCGGGGGGGGGGGGGGAGGGTGGGAGGGCGTGAGCTCGGCCCCGGCGCCGGGACGTCGAGCCGGCTGCGGGCGGCGCACCCGCCGTGGGGAGGGATGCTCGCTCTGGCGGGAGGGGCACGGGCGACCCGCACCTGCGTGGGGGCCTGCGGAGCCCAGGGGCCCGCGGGGGTCGTGACGCCTCGACCGCGGTGCGAAGCCGGCGAGGCGCGCCCCGGACCCCACCCCAGCTCCGCGAGCCCCTCTACTGTCCGATTTTGAGTCTGTCTGTCTGCTTGTCCGTCCGTCTGATTTGGTGTTTTTCCTCCCAGGAAGTAGAGGGGCTGCATGGCTGGAGTGCGGTGCGGGGAGGTTGAGGCCCGGTGGCGCGGGCAGCCTCGAGGTTCCGAAAGACGCCCCCCCACCCCCACGGGGGCAGGACACCTTTGCCTACAATGTTGTTTTTTAAATTGTCATTGTTATAATAGAGGTGACGTACCGAGGGGTTACAGTTACATAAGTCAGGTAGAGAGTACATTTTTTTTGGGGGGGGCTGTGTCACCCCCTCTCTCGTGCTCTCCTAGTCTTTCCCTCCCATCCCCATTTTTGTTTCTTTAAAGAAGCAAGATGAGTGGCTGGAGAGTCGAGGAGGCTTCCCGCTGCTGGGTGGGAGGAGGCAGGAGCTATGGAAGAGGGTGGATGGGGATGAAGATGGACTCAGGCGTCTATTTGCAAATAGGAAATTAGTCAGATGAAACCTGTTGAGGTTGTTGTGAAAAAGGTGGACTGTTGCCAGGGAGGTTGATGGGAATACTTTGCAGCTGGGTTTGGAAATGTCACCATGAATCCCTCCCTTGCACCACTAGTGTGTGTGGATTAAAAAGGATGAAATCCAAGTAATCCGGTACCTAGGCAGCCTTCCAGCTGGGAAGCTGTGTACGAAACGTGGCCAGGTAGAGCCAGGTGGCAGAAGACTTTGGAGAAGGGAGATTGGATGTGGAGATGTGCTAAGTGACTTGTGGGACAAATGGCAGTCTGGAAGAATGGCGGTACCCAGGGACATACAAACCTCCGTGTTACAGTGAGTGTGTACTGTGACTTCTGAAAAGCACAAAGCCAGTTCCTTCAGTCAGGATTGGAGTTTTATTTACTCTCAGGGACAAAGGATCAGAGTTTCTACAAAGGGAACTGCCACTCCCTGGCAGTGCCTCCAGCCCCCCCTCCCCAAGTAAGCTGAGCCCCACAGAATCAGGTCAGAGCTATGCTGATCGACAGTTTGAAAGGGCCACCGTGTGGCTCTGCAAGTCTCCTGTGGGACTCAGGAGGTGAACCTCCTTTGGGCCAGAACCCTGGGCAGGAAGGCTACAGCTAAACCCAAGGACCCCCCCCCCTCCCTCCACCAGCCCTTAGGGATGGGTTACAGGGGTCCTCACCAACTCCTTTTAAAGCCACAGATGTTTCTAGGAGATTGGGGTTATTACCCTACTTATGCACCTAAAAAATTAGAAGAAAAGTCGGAAAAACAGAATAAACAGCTGTGTTTTCCACATGATTGAAGGCTTTCGCATGGAGCTTTGAGAAGCCATTTAGATGATGCTCTTTGTTGCGGGTTGCCCTCTTGCCGGGCAGGACAGGCGGCGACCTGTGGGGATCCTCATGGTCTTTGTACACTGCTTATCTGGTTCTCCCCGGAACTGTGGGACTGTGCATGGTGAACTCCATCCTGCACCTGCCCGCCCGTGTACACAGGCAGCCCTCACGATGGTTTCTTGCTCCCTTCCCCAGTCCCTGCTCTGTCATTCTTTCTCCTCCATTTCTCCTCCAGTAGCGCTCCTGTGACTTAACAGGTTTTCCAAGTTGTCCCTCTGCTGTTTCCATCCTCATCTTCCTCGGCATCAGATCCTTAGAACAGCAAGCAGCAGGGTGCAGCTCCCTAGTCTGCAGCCACCCAAGGGTGGCCCTGACAGGAGGCGCATCCTGGATAGGGCTCCGCGCACAGGGACCTGTGAGAGAGAGCCCTGTTGTGGGCACCCTGCCTTCCTGGCCCTCCGCCCGGCCGCCTCCCCTGCGGAGGTGCAGGCCTCCAGGTGGAGTGACAGGCACTTGGCCCGTGTAGGCTGTTGGGTATCTATCTGTTCCTGGCAGGTTCTGCTGTCAGGCCACACAACCCAGGGCCTGCCCCTCCCATCACGGCGTGGAGCTGCTCCTCCTTCCTGTGAGTGGCTGAGAGCTGGCAGCCATTCAGAGTGGGTGGGAGGGGTGTTGTCACCCCCCGCCCCCCGCGGCTGGGTCGCAAAGGCGGTCTGACTTCTAACTGGCGGGCCACTTGCTGCCCCGAGCACCCCTGGCTGTGGGGAGGCCTGGGCTAGCCCACACAGGACCGGAGGACGCCCAGTGCCCGCCGGGCTTGAGGCCCACACACTCGCTACCCAGCCCATCTCGGTGCAAGTTCCTGACCCACACACAGACACATGAAGTGGGATTTTGAAAAAGGCTTTTTGCTCCGTGTTGCGTTTAACCACAGGTCAGCGGCTCGGGGGCTCTTGTGGCTGGGCAGCGCTGGCTTTTCTGGCCACCTCTGCTTCTCTCGCAGCCTGGGAGCTGCTTCTGTGAGGGCCAGAGGGGGCGGGGGTGGGCCCGTGAGTACTGTGGCCATGCAGCCTCCTTGGGGGGCTGGGGGAGCACCCTGGCTGTGGAGAAGGCCCCGGCCATTGTCATAGCGGTAACAGCTCTGGTGCCCACACCCGGAACTGCCCACACGGGGGCACGTTAGCACCAGGAGATGGCTGGCTGAGTTCTTGCAGCCTCTGGCAGGGACCATCAGACTGGCCTCCATCTGCCCCGAGGAGCTGTGTCTCCCACACCCCAACGCTGAAAAGCTGCAGTGGACATTGTCACCAGACCCTCAGGACCAAGTCACTTTAGCTGTCTCCAGGATCTGTAGACCAATCTAGAAGGCTTAACATGCTGCTAGGGAGCCCTGCCTGCCACCTCCCTGGGTCCCTCCCTTTGCATGAGCGCGTGTATGTGTATGTATGGGTGTGTATGTGACTGTTTCTGTGTGTGTGTGCGAGAGAGAGATACAGGAATTCTGAATTGCCCCACGATGCCGGCCTGAGTGTGGGGAGGAAGGAAAGGGGAGGTGACAGGCGGCTCACACCTGTAATGTCAGCTACTCGAGCTGAGATCTGAGGGTTGCGATTCAGAGATTTGACGTCAGCTCAAGGCAGGGAGGTCCAGGAGACTCACTATCTCCAAGTAATCACCAAAAAGCCATAAGTGGAGATGTGGCTCAACTGGTAGAGCACAATCCTTGAGTGAAAAAAAAATCAAAGGAGAGCAGGAGGACCTGAGTTCAGGACCTAGTACCAACACA